>NW_027494837.1:0-89721 GCF_021521415.1 Bidens hawaiensis
TCCGTCGTCTATACCTATACTCAAGGTCGTGAACACGTAAAAGGTCCGCAGTCCTTACCTATGTTCACCATTTATGGTACGTGCAAGGTCCACATTCCTTCCCTATACCATCCTACAATAACAACATGTACAAGGTCCACAGTCCTTCCCTATGTTGCCACGTATATCATAGCACGTACGAGGTCCGCGGTCCTCCCCTATGCTACCACAATACAAATACTATCACAGCATGTAACATCCCAAAATTTCGAATAATAATAATATTGTGTATTGACTCGTGATGACGGAAAAGTTTACTTGAGTTAATAAATAAATAGTAAAATGGTAAAAGGGTAAGATAAGTAGGCTAATTAAATGGAATTAATCATGGACTAAAAAGGAAAGATGGGCCTTAGGTCCATGGGCTTAAGGGAGTATAAATACCCCTTAAACCCTAAATCTTTCCATTTCCATCCATCTTATCCATCTTATTCTCTCTACACCCTAAAACACACACCCAACCTTTCCAATTTCGGCCGCAAGCTAGAACAAGAAACCGAGATCAAAAATCAAACCCTTTATTGATAGATCTTTGGGTTACAAGCTAAATACAAGGTCAAGGTTCATAACTAAAGCTAGAAACGTCAAAAGGTATGTTCTCTATGATTAAAGGTTACATTTTTATGAATGATTTGCCATGAAACTTGACCTTAGAGTAGATTGGATCTAGATGTCTCATAAAAATGCAAACTTGAAGATTAAAATGAACCTAATGGTATTATGGTAGTATTTGGCACATAGATGAACCCTAGATCTAGTAAAGAACGTTTTATGGCTAAAGGTCCGAGCTTTATGGTAGGAAATGGGCTAGATCCCGATGAGGGAGTGATAATGGATGTAAATAGTTATGACTAAAGATGAAAAAAAGGGTTAAAAGTTCATGATTTGAATCCTAGACCAAGTTAGTTGGGCAAGGTGGAAGCATAAGATAGAAAGATGAACTGAGCTGGGGGTTCTCGGCCAAACTTGAGAATCCTTGGTCAAACCTTATGGTTTTCGGTCAACAGACATCCAACAAGAGTTCTCGGTCAAGAACACATGTTCTCGGCAACCTTGTGTTCTCGGTCAGAGTTCTCGGCTGAAAACATGAGTTCTCGGTTAAGGATGGATTTCGGCCAAGCATAAGAGTTCTCTGTTTGGATTTGGGCCTGAGTCTAGTTGGGCCCAGATACCATAATGGACAGTTGGGCCTGAATCAGCTAAGTCCACATGAAGCTAAGCCCATATCCAATTTAGACAACTAGCCCACAATCTTGAGCTTAACTAGACAAGCCCAACTTAGAAAATAATTTAAAATGTTAATGCAGCTTAACCCCGGCCAGGGGCTCTGCCCCTTGGACCCCGCTAGGGGCTGCCGCCCCTAGAACCCCGCTGCCAGGGGCGCTGCCCCCGGACCCCCGTTCGTTGAGGGCAATAAGTAAACTAGAAACACGATATGGAAACGATAGTTAAATTGATACGTGTAATTGTTGTACAGTTAGTCGTGCACAGATCAAGAAAGGGATAACCATAAACGGTGAACGTAACCGCATTCAGTTGAGTTTCTAGCCCCATTTCCTTGTTATGTTTTCGGGGCTGTGTGCATACTCGATGTGTTAGTTAATACACATACCTTAAATGGTAAGTGTATGCCATGTATGATTTATGTGATAGATATTATGCTATGTATGTGAACGAAAGCTTGTCGATACGTGAACGATCTTCGGATATTGCACGTATTGACAAGGGAGGTATGAATATGAAAGATGAATGTGTATGATATATATATATATAGGTACGACATATGAGTATGTAATAATTAAAGAAAGTATATGTATGTTACGGGTATGAAAAGACAATATGTACGAAGATGAAGAAGTAAGGGATCAGACCCTAATAATATCTGAGATAGAGAATAAAGGGATCAGACCCTAATAATATCTGAGATAGAGAAGTAAAAAGGGATTAGACCCTAATAATATCTGAGATAGACAAGAAAGGGATCATACCCTAATAATATCTGAGATAGACAAAGGAAATAGGGATCAGACCCAAATAATATCTGAGATAGAAAAGGAAGGGATCAGACCCTAATAATATATGAGATAGAAAAGTAAGGGATCAGACCCTAATAATATCTGAGATAGAATGGATAGTAAATATAAAGTATGAAAGTAATAAAGTATGTACGTATGTATGAAAGTATGAAATGAGAGTAAATTAGTAAAATAATTATTATGTATCTTCGGATGCATGATTGAAGGTAAGTGTATGTATTGTATGATGTATGATTAACTAGAACTCACTCAGCGTAGCTGACTTTTAGTATGCACGCATGTGAGTAGGATGCGACAGCTGGCATGAGTGGGACACATGGCAGAAGAATTAAAGCCTGGCATCTGAAGATCTGCTATGTTTCATAAGTTATGTTTTGATTTTGCAATACAAGAGGAATGTTTTAAGACATGTTTATGATTTGATATGTAATGTTTTATGAAAGTTTTTATATTCCGCGTACAATTAACTCTGACAAATAGAACTATGTTGATGAGTAAATCAAACGTCCAAATGTGAGGCACCGGTAACAGGGCCTTACACATCACGTATAAGGTCCCCATTCCTTTCCTATGCTGACGCCTATCTACAATACGTATAAGGTCCGCAGTCCTTATCTACGTTGACGTCTATCATCTACAACACGTATAAGGCCCACCGTCCTTATCTACGTTCACATCTATACCACGTATAAGGCCTGCAGTCCTAAACTAAGCCATCACCTGCCGAGTCTATGTCCAACGGAAGTTAGAGGGATTTGCCATCCTAACTTGCTACGTCAGACGTAGAACTAATTGTCGTTTCTGTACATGCATACACTTACTTTGCATATACAACAATTACATCATAGCATAAGAACACTCTAGGTGTTTTTCACATCATTCACTTAATAATCATACTCCCCGACAAGCATTCATTCATAACGATCATACATCATCCACATATAATATTCCTACCTTTATTTACAACCTGACAGTATGCGCATTATCCGAAGATCGTTCGCGTACCGACAAGAAATCATTCATATCTATCACATATATCATATATGGCATACACTTACCACTTAAGGGAAGTGTATTAACTAATAACATAGAGTATGCACACAGCCCCGAAAACATAACAAAGAATGGGGCTAGAAACTCATCTGAATGCGGTTACTTCCGCTGTTAATGGTTACTCCCTTCTTTAGTCGTGCACGGCTAACTGTATAACAATTACGCGTATTATTTACTATCACTTTCCATAACGTATTTCTAGTTTAATTATAACCCTCAACGAACGGGGGTCCGGGGGCAGCGCCCCTAACAGCGGGGTTTAGGGGCGGCAGCCCTTAGAAGGGTCCAAGGGGCAGAGCCCCTGGCTGGGCTTAACGAATTAAGCCTAATTCGTCAGCTAATTCGTTACTTTCATAATCTAGTTCGTTAACTGATTCGTCATCTGGTCATCATCTGATTAGTCATTCCAATTTGTTATCTGAACAAGCCCTGATTCGTTACCTTATTCTTAACGAATTGACGAGTAACGAATCACCTGATTCGTTATCTGGTTCGTGATTTGGTTCGCTGTCTAGTTCGTTATTTGGGCATAACGAATGGGTGAACTGATTCGTTGTTTGGGCCTAATGAATTGGCGAACTGATTCTTTATGTTGCCTTAACAAATAGGTTAGTTGATTCGTTACCTTACACCAATCTTATCCAGACTTTGACTCAGGGTCAAAGTCAAAATCGCCAAGAACGCGAATTAGTCAACATATACCAGATCTTCAATTAAACCTTCATTCCTTAACGAAATATCAAGATTTAGGTATCAATGAATTCGTCTAACCATCGCCTACAAACCCTACCATTCAATCGTTCAAACATCAGGTTTACATGGTACGATTTATGTATATATATTACGGGTCTTCATGCTAACAATTAGCCTATCAAACTGTAATCAATTTCAGTAAGTTTAGCTTCGTTGGATTCGTTTTTACCATACTAAAACAGATCTATGATTTCTAGACTAAATCCGAACTTAAACGAACAAGTTCTAGATATTAACGTACCTTAAACGAGTAGGTTTACGAACACGGTCTAGTCTTGATGTTGTTTTGGTTTGTCTCGACGTTCCAGCACCGACAAGCTCGGGTTTTAGCCTTCGGATCTTGGCTTGGGTTAAAGGGTAATGTTTGTGTGTGTTTTTCAAGGTGTAGGCTATGGTGTAGAGATGGATAATAATGGAAGGATTAGGGTTTAAGGGGTATTTATACTCCCTTAAGCCCATGGACCTAAGGCCCATATTTCCTTCTTGGTCCATAATTAATCCCATCTAATTAGTCTACTTAAACCATCTTTATTACGTTAATATTTCTCTACCAATTTTAGTAAACTTTTCCATCGTTAACGAATAATACATTAAATATTATTCTTGGAATTTTCGGGATGTTACACCATTCTCATATTCTCTAATATTCTGCCACGTGTCATCTCACACACTATATTTAAACCTTAGAATTTTCCACCTAATAATTTTAATCTCTCTCTCTCTCTCTCGGCTTACTAACTCCACCATCCACCATCTTCTATATTTTGGTAATGTAGATCGAGATTAATCGTTTTCCGGTAAGGTTATATATTATACTCTAATGGCCAACAATGTTATATGATTTTCCGGCAAGGTTATATCTTTTTCCGGAAACATCATATTTTCTTCCGGTTATTGTAGTCTAACTTTTTTATCTTTATTTTCATTGTTAACTGATTTTTTTAAATCAGTTTAGGTTCTAAATCAAAAACGGCGATGAAGCTAATATTTCTACGTATTTACGTTTTTCCGGTAAGTTTTTCCGTTCATGTGTTATACCTATAACAATGGTTATTTTATATTTATTTGAAGTTTTATATTTTTCTTGTTTTTTTTTCTTTTACATGTTGTTCTTTTAGGTTCTAAATAAAAATCAGTTTCATCCATGGACATTATCATTATTCTTTTTCCGGTAAGGCCAATTTAAATTTTTCGGTTATAAATTATAATTCAAATCTTCCATAATATCAATGTTATAACAAAACTTAACTATTTCAGGTTATTGTCCCGGTTGATGTATGGAATATTTCATATTACCTTCTAAATAAAAATCGGAGATACCATCGTCATTATCACTATTTCATTTTTCCGGTAAGACCATTCAAATTTTCCGGTTATAAAATTATAATTAAAATCTTCCATAATATGGCTATTAATATTTGACTTTATCATTTCAGGTTATTGTTCCGACTCGTATAAGCTAATTGCATCGATTGAATATTAGTTAATAAGATGTGCTTGTTAAATTTTTTTAATATTGATGTATATTTTTTTAATATTCATGTATATTTCTTATTTGTAAGATTATAATATACATGAAATTACCTATATTAATATAATCATTATTCTATTGTTTTTGTCAACTTCCAATTAAGTGACAAATATTCCGTCTAATTCAAAATTTCATTATAATTTCCAATCTTATATTAGTTTACATTTTTAGATTTATACACATTGAAGAATCTCATTAATACAATTTATAGAGTTTGACATTCCTTATTTTTTTTAAAAACCGAATGAACAACCCTTTTTTATGTTTTTATTTTTTTCCCTTTCTATAAATTCATTCCTTAATTTGTGGTTTGACCGAAATAATAACCTAATTATCCCATATTTACGATTTATATTTTTTAACTTTTCTTATTTGTTAAAAAAACCGAATGAATAAGTTATAACTTAAATAAATTTTTGACCGATTTAAGTATTTGACCATTCATATTAAATTGTTTTTGACCATTCATATTAAATCGTTTTTGACCATTCATATTAGTTTACATTTTTATATTTATACACATTTAAGAATCCAATTATGGCACTTTATAAAGTTTGGCATTCCTTATTTAAAAAAAAAACGAATGAACAACCCTCTTTTATGTTTTTAATTTTTTCCATTTATATAAACTCATTCCTTAATTTGTGGTTTGACATAAATAATAACTTAATTATCCCATTATTACAATTTATATCTTTTGACTTTCCTTATTTGTTAAAAAAACCGAATGAAAAAGTTATAACTTAAATAAATTTCCGAGTCTTACTTGCAACAAGGTTTAAGTATCTCATTAATACAATTTATTGAGTTTGACTATCCTTATTTGTTTAAATAACTAATAAAGATAGTTAAAATCAATAAATTGTATTAATGGTTTTAATACAATTTAATTAACAGATTTAAACTCCTTTTAAATTCCGAATTTGACCAATCTTTCCGAAGTTTTAAAGGTTTTAATACTCTCCATAATTTTAAACTCATTTTAAAATCTTTTCATAATTTTTTGAAGTTTTCAAATTAACCGATTTGATTTTCATTTTTGTAATTATTTCTAAATTAATTATTCATATTAGTAAAATTAGAACATATTTGATTTTAATTTTTGTCATTTGGCATTAACTAGAATAAGTTATCATTTTAATATTCAAAAAACTGATTGTCAAACTAAATACTTGTCATAACTGTAATGTAATCTTACTTTAAATTACGTGAATCTTAATTATTAATTAATACTAAAATAATTACCGCGTTACTTTAGAACACAATATTCAAATTAACATAATTTCTAATAATCAATACTTAATATATCATAAATTAAATAACCGTTTTATCATCATTTATAAATAATATTCGGCACATATGATTTAGTGAATAATATTAAACATGACAACTTTTCATAATTTATTAATATTATTATTCCAATTAATCAAGATATTTCAAATTATATATATATTTACATGGAAGAACAAATTTAAACTTAAAACTACAAAATTTAATTAGCACATTTAAACTCCTTTTAAATTCGAAAATTGACCAATCTTTCAACAAAGTTTTAAAGGTTTTAATACTCTCCATAATTTTAAATTCATTTCAAAATCTTTTCATAATTTATTTAAGTTTTCAAATTAACCGATTTGATTTTCATTTTTGTAATTATTTCTAAATTAATTAGTCATATTTTTTCAGCTTTAATTATTTTCAAAGTCAACATAAAATTTTTTAATCTTTCCAAAGTTATTTGAGAATTCATTTATTGTAAAACATTTTTAAGTTTTGCAAATTTAACAAAATATTAATGTCAGTGATTTAAAAGTTTGTTGCAAGATTGGTCAAAAATCAAAAACAATTTTATAATTGTTTGAAGTTGATAATTCCAATTTTTTTTTATATTTTGTAACTATTTTGAAAATATTTCGAAACGGGTTGATTTGAAATAGTATCAAATTTGTTAGTTATAAAATGACGGCCAAAAAAAGGTTTTATTGATATATCTTTTTGGTTTAATGGTTTAAGTTAGAAAGATGTTTTATGTTGTCATTTTACTTTGTTTGTTTTTATATGTTATTTTGTTTTAATAAAAACAACAATTTAATAAAAACAACTCTATTAATGTTCAAATGTTACTCATTATTAAATATCTTATTATGGTATATTCAATGAGGATAGTGAACATAAGGCTGTCATACACCTAAGTTAGATGCAAAACTTATCAAAACTACTTAGTTTTGATTAAATCTAACTAAATCCCTTATTTCTCATAGTTCCTTTTATCCTTCTAACCCTAATTTTCCCATCGATCGTTACTTCTACAAACTGGTCATCTTCTTCTCTGATCCTACAATGAACACATATATACCTATATAATTAAGGTTAGTGAAAAACAACTCATAAATTAATTATGTATGTGTGTAAACTAGATGAGGAAGTTGTTTTCCTGATTTGCGATGCATGCTTTTCATCCTTATTGTCAATTTTAAATATATTCAATTTCTTGTTTCTAGTTCATCGTGAAGAATATGTGTCTTAAATTTTAAATATCAATTTTCTTTGTTTATTTTTCTCATACTAGTAATTCGTCTTAAATCAATTGAATATTAGTTTTATCTTCTGTTGATGTATGATAGATACAAATCAATGGATTTAGAAGTCCATGACGAAGCTTTTGAAACAAATCTAATTGATCGTATTGATTCAGAGGGGCTTTTGATCATTAACAACGATTCAGATGTTGAAATAGACATTGGTTCAAGGTATGAGAAAGAGGATAGTGATATAATGGGAAAGGTTTTCGATACTCCCGATGATGCTTATGATTTCTATAATCGCTATGCATTTTCACATGGATTTGGAATACTTATTCATACGGCTTATAAAAATAGGACAACAAATGAGCATTACCGAAAATTCTATGTATGCAACAAAGAAGGTTTTAAAGATTTTAAGTGTAAAAATTCCATAGAAGATGTTAAGAAAACGTCGTAGATATTTAAGGACCGGATGCAAAGCATGTATTCGGATTTCAAAACGTAAAGATGGGAAATGGTTCGTGGATATATTTAACGATTCACACAATCATGAACTGACTGCTACTCCCACCAAAGTAATGAAACACCGGTCTCATGAGATGTTTCACCGCTCATTGGCTTGCAAATCTCTAATGGCGAAACTAAGTCAATCCGGGTTGAAACCTTGTCAAATCAAGAAAGTCATAAATAGCATGAAAAATCCCCATGAAAATGATGTTACATCAAAGCTGTGACAATCGTCAATTTCAGGTTAACTCCGTTAACTCAACTCCGTCAATTCAAACTTAAGATCACTGAATCTATAACACACACTTCATTACATTTAAACTAGGGTTTAAATGACGCTTAACACTTACTACATGTGTAGTCTTTCGGGAATTGCACCGAAACGCAAACAAGTTGACGCAAACGATTGATGAATAAACGAAAAACGTCAAAACAATAATTATGTGATAATTATGTGTTAGACTTATGTGTTATGTGATAACATAGTATAAAACGTTAACTCAAGACATAAACTAGTTGGTTAAGTTAGAAAAACAACAATTGAAAGTGGAGGGACTTGAGTGTAACTTGTATGTCTATAAATATATCATTAACTTAACCCTAACTATTATTATTATTATTAACCCTAACCCCGATCGGAACCCCACCCCCCCTCTCCTTGGCTGCCGTCCACTCTACATACACATTCAACCCTCAAATCAAGTGTTTGATTGAAGAACTAGGTGCTAGGAAGGTATAATTGATCATCCTTTACATTCTTGTTGATTGATTTTGATGTTTAATGGGTTAATTGAAAACCCTAGATGAGCCGATTTCATGTATGTATGAAGTTAACATGATTGTTGTTGATTGATGATGATTTGATAACTATATTGAATCTTGTTGCACGTAAATTGTTGTGTCTTTGATTTGAGTTCAAACACAAACCCTAATCAAGTATGTAATATGTAATTGATGTGCATGGATGGTGTTTATGGAGTCTAGAGGTTCATATGAATGCATGATAGTTCATAGGTTGTTATTATGTTGAGTTTGGATGCAAACAGTTTCTGGACAGAATGTGTATTTGATGTTTAAGTGACTGTAACGAAGTGTAAACATGAAAATTGGTTGAGATTGTTGGTACTACAGTAAACTAGGCTGAGTCTGGTTTCTAAAGAATATAAACTTGTAATTTTTGGACAAGTAGAAGTTAACTTTTATGATTTTACAAAAATGTTGTGCAAAGCTGAGCTGTTAGACCTGCTGTTAGGTTATGTTGTAAATGTTATATCTCATGAACTACGAGACCAATTGGGTTGGTTCCACTTCTGGAAGTTGACTCATTGAGTTAGGAACCTAACCCAAGTGGTCTTGCATTTATTGGATTTTTCGTTTAACGGGAATTGCAAATAACATTCTGTTGCGCATGAATTTGACTGTTATGAGTTTGCTGTAATGATTTGATGATTGTGAGAAAACTATGAGGAATAAAAATGTAATAAAATATGTTCTGGAAACCTAAGACGTAGGTGCTTTTGTGATGATTTTTGGTAAATTAATTGAGATGCTATGATCGGTGAAATAGTACAATCTTTCTAGTAGGATTTCTGTCTCGGTGAAACTAGCTGCTGAGTTTTGTGAAAATGCATGAAATATGATACTTGCTAATTTATTATCATGTTTTGACCAAATTGCCCTTGAGGGGAATGATTGCAAGATAATTGTCGTGTTTTGACTAAAATGCCCTTGCGGGGAATAACTGCTAATTGATTGTCATAATTTGACCAAAATGCCCTTATGGGGAATAATGGTTAGTTAATTGTTATTTGTTGACCAAAATGCCCTTACGGGGAATAATTGCTAGTAACGTACGTTATGAATACATGACACGTATATGATTGCTTACAAATGTGATGTGTCACAAAAACACTTGTTAAAGTCACACACGATTCACAAACGAAACACGAAACATGTTATGTGCATAGGTATTATGTGCCGGGTCTAGAGACTCGATAATATTCCGACACTTAGAAAAATCTCTTTGTTGTTTTAGAACGTTAGAGAGAGTTTTTCGGTGACGCGCATCTTGGTGATTTATTTTGGGAAATTCTTCGCAAACAGTGAGTTTCACTTTCCCCTCTTTAAACTGTTTTCAAACGTTTTTCACTTGGGGGAGATAACATACTCCACAACGCATTTGAGATTTTGTTATAAATTATATATCACTTGTAAAGGCTAAGTGGCAAACGAAATATTTGAAGTCCTACACATCGAACCGGTTAATATTTAGAATAGCGAGTCACTGTTGAGTAGTACTACTGGGTTTGACAAACCCCACCCAACGCTAAACTCGACCGGAGGTCGAGCGGGTGTAATTTTGGCTAACACGTACCATGGTCTGGAGGACCTGGTGACAAGGCACTTCCTAAACGAGTCAGCTTCGGTGTCGAACACTTAGTAATACTTGTTGTATAGACTAGCTACCCATCGATATATAATTTGACATAACACTTTCTGGTAACGCAAAACGCCGTAACGTTGTTACGCAAAACGCTTAACGCAAAACGCTGTAACGCTGTAAACGCTGAACGCAAACGCTAAACGATTTATTTTTATATAACTTGTGAACTCACCAACCTTGTGTTGACACTTTTAGTATGTTATTCTCAGGTAGCCGAGGCGGGCGCGCGCGTTTAGGAACATGCATTGATTGAAAACGCTTTTGTCCTGCAAACTTATTTTTAACGGTTATCTTTGGTTTTAAGTCGTCCTGCGTGACGCAACTTTTGATTAAAGGTTTTTACGCTTCCGCATTTAATTACTCGTAAACGTTTTCATGGTTTTGAAACTTTATTTTATGGTTTGATTATAACTGATGATTCCGATCCTGCCAGTTCACACCCTCTGACGGTAAAACTCCGTTAGTGGATTTTGAGGGTGTGGCAGATTGGTATCAGAGACATTGGCTATAGCTAACTAGAAGCTGCATGCATACTAGACTATAACCGCGACGACCCATTAGTTATAATGATACGCACTGCATAGGTTTGTGTAGTCTTGTAATCTTATCTCTTTACCTCTTTCACTCATACGCGCGCGCATACACGGCTTACCTGTAGGAATGTCGACGCCACCCTCATCATCATCCGATTCGATGACGCATGCTCACGGGAAGGAACCGCAGTTACCTACCGCCTCGCCACCCCGAGTAGTCTCGGAACTCGAAGCTCCCGCACCGAAGAGGTACCGCCTATCCGGAGGCATTTACGAAAACGACGCTAGCTGGGATTGGTACCCTAACATGATCAGAAGTATGGTCTATCGCGAACAAGTTCCCCCGTTGCCTCACTCGAACCACCCTGCTTATCCCAACACCCTACCACCCATAACCGAACCTGTAGAGAGAGTTCTCGCAGCTGTTGTTTCATGCTTGGAGCGTGACGTGGGTTACATGCGCTATACGAGGGAGAACGTTTCCAGAATGTTAAAAGACAGAACCGAGACTAAGGAGGAGATTGCCCGCATGGCAGCGGCAATGAAAGAAATGCAAGAGACTAGTGATCAACAGATGAAGGTTATGATGAAGATGCAAGCTGAGATGATAGACTTGAAAGAGCAACTCCAAGAAGCAAGGACCCGAACCGAGATAGCTCTAGAGCGTTGCGATGTCTTACAAATGCAACTTGCTCAGAACGCAGCCGAACCTGAGGCAGAGCCTGAGGCCGAGCCTGGGGCAGAGCCTGAAGTAGAACCTGAAGAAGACCCCGAAGAGGAGCCTGAGGAAGATCCCGAGGAAGATCCCGAGGAGGAACCCGAAGAAGAACCGGAGGAAGAACCGGCTGAGGAAGAGGCACACTCAGAGGTGTCCTCGGATGACGACATCTAGTGATGATGACACTTAGATGGAGGGGTTGTCTCCATCCGAACTATTATTTTTTTCTATGATTTTAAGGATTGATTGGAAATACTTTGTAGCGAATACAAAGGTTTTAATCATAAATTTTTATTTAGACTAATATGTGGTTGTGATGTGATGTTGTTTCTTATTTCTTTCTTACCTATCTTTTTATTACATGTATGGTGTGTTGTATATGAAAGAAAAATTCATGTTTAACATTTTATACTGTGATTCTAGGAAATGGCTGGAAGAAACGCTGGACGAGGACGTGGTAACATCAGCTTGACTGCAGCTGAACACCAAACTCTGCTGAACGACCATGTTGCGTCCGCTTTAGCCGCACACGTTCAGAATCAAGCTGGAGGTCCGAGTGGAACGTGTACCTTCAAGAACTACCTTGACTGCAAGCCCAGTACGTTTAAGGGCACTGAGGGAGCTATAGGCTTCCTGCGTTGGGCTGAGAAGGCCGAGTCGGCCTTTGAGATGTGTAATTGTCCCCCTGCCAGTAGGGTCAAATTCGCTGCTGGAACACTTGAGGATTCTGCCCTCACTTGGTGGAATTCGAACGTCCAGATCCTTGGATTGGAACTGGCTAATGCGATGAACTGGGAGGAGTTCAAAAACATGATGCGAGAGGAGTATTGTCCGAGAGAAGAGATTTCAAAGTTGGAGTCGGAATTTTGGTCACTGAAGATGGTGGGTTCGGAAATCGAAGCCTACACTACCCGTTCGCACGAGTTGGCTGTGATGTGTCCGCGGATGGTGGATCCGCCGAGCAAGAGGATCGAAATGTACATTGATGGGTTAGCACCGCAGATTCAGGGCATGGTAACGTCTTCCAGACCAGCCACGATCCAACAAGCGATCCGTTTAGCTCACAAACTGACGGATCAGGCTGTGACCCAAGGTGCGTTACCACCTAGGGGTTCGACCGTTAAAGCCCGTGACAACCAGAGTAACGACAATAACAGCAACAGCAACCCGAACAGCGGGAAGAGGAAGTTTGACAACACCAGATCTTCATCCTCGAACCTCCCACCGCAACAACACTACCGTAAGCCCGAATTCACTCGGAGCTTTAACACTCAGAATCACAACAACAACAACGGTAGCGGGCAGGTTACGAGCGGATATGCTGGGAAATATCCAAAGTGCAACAGGTGCAACTATCATCATGTTGGCCAATGTGACCGTGCCAAGTGTCAGAGATGCGGAAAGATGGGTCACCAAGCGAAAGAATGTAGAGGAGACCTTGCGGCAAAGGGTGCTCCTAAGCCACCTATGACGACGAAGGGATGCTTTGAATGTGGGCAGGAGGGTCATTTCAGAAAAGATTGCCTCAAGCTGAAACAGAATGACAACAATGGAGGTAATGGAAGTGGCAGTAGTGGTGGAAGCAATGGTAAGGGAAGAGCGTTTGTGATTGGGTCGGGTCAAGCCAGCAATGATCCGCACGTGGTGACTGGTAAGTTCCCTGTAAACGATTGTTTTGCTTCTGTATTGTTTGACACTGGAGCTGATAGGAGTTTTGTGTCGAAAGCCTTTAGTCAACTCTTAGACGTAACTCCAATTCCGTTAGATGCTAAGTTTCCTGTTGAATTAGCTGACGGTAAGACTATAGTAACGACTCATGTACTTGCGGGATGTAAGTTAAAACTGTCAGGTCATGTCTTTGATATCGACCTTATTCCTTTTACGCTTAGTAGTTTCGATGTCGTTGTCGGCATGGACTGGTTATCCGAGAACCGAGCGGAGATTATATGCCACGATAAGATAGTCCATATTACCACCCCTTCCGGCGAGATCATTTCGGTCCGAGGCGAGAGAAGCGGCATGACCACCAGCGTCATTACCCTTATGAAGGCGCAGAAGTATCTACGAAAGGGTCATCCGGCAATTTTGGCGCAGATTGTTGAGAAACCCGCGGAGGAGAAACGAATTGAAGATATACCTGTTGTGCGAGACTTCCCGGAAGTTTTCCCGGAGGATTTGCCTGGACTCCCTCCTATTCGTCAAGTCGAATTCCAAATCGGGTTGACACCCGGTGCAGCACCCATAGCACGAGCCCCGTATCGGCTCGCACCGGCGGAACTTCAGGAGTTGTCCACTCAGTTGCAAGGTTTGTTGGATAAGGGTTTTATCCGACCTAGCTCATCGCCATGGGGAGCCCCTGTCTTGTTTGTCCGAAAGAAAGATGGGACTTTCCGAATGTGCATCGACTCCCGGGAATTGAACAAGGTGACGGTCAAAAACCGTTATCCTTTACCCGAATTGATGATTTGTTTGACCAGCTTCAAGGATCGAGTTACTACTCGAAGATCGATCTGCGATCTGGTTACCATCAGCTTAGAGTGCACGAAGAAGATATCTCAAAGACGGCTTTCAGAACACGGTATGGTCACTACGAGTTTTCGGTTATGCCTTTTGGCCTAACCAACGCACCAGCCGTATTTATGGATCTCATGAATCGAGTATGCAAGGCGTACCTCGACAAGTTTGTGATTGTTTTCATAGATGATATTCTCGTCTACTCCAAGAACGAGACTGACCACGAAGAGCACTTAAGGGTAATTCTGGAACTATTGAAGAAGGAACAACTGTATGCTAAACTCTCGAAATGTGAATTTTGGCTTCGCGGGGTTCACTTTTTAGGACATGTGATCAACGAGAATGGTATCCATGTCGATCCCGGTAAGGTAGATGCCATCAAAAACTGGGAAGCACCTAAGACTCCGACTGAGGTGCGACAATTCCTAGGACTGGCCAGCTACTACCGGCGTTTCATCGAGGGATTTTCAAAGATTGCTCAACCCCTCACCGCTTTGACTCACAAGGGCACTAAGTACAATTGGGTTGACGCGTAAGAATCCGCTTTTCAACTGTTGAAAACCAAGCTTTGTAGCGCCCTTATTTTAGCCCTCCCCGAGGGAACGGAAAATTTTGAGGTACACTGTGACGCATCTATACAAGGTCTCGGTTGTGTGCTGATGCAACTCGAGAAGGTTATAGCCTACGCCTCTCGACAACTACGGGTTCACGAGAAGAACTACACGACCCACGATTTGGAACTCGGAGCTGTGGTGTTTGCTCTTAAGATATGGAGGCATTACTTGTACGGTACCAAGTTTACCATTTACACCGACCACAAGAGTCTCCAACATATCTACGATCAGAAGGAGCTGAACATGCGACAGCGTCGTTGGGTCGAGCTGCTCAAAGATTATGATTGTGCCATCAAGTACCACCCTGGCAAGGCCAATGTGGTGGCCGACGCCCTCAGCAGAAAAGAAACAGATAAACCCAGACGGGTGAAAGCATTGCAACTCACGATTCATGCCAGCTTACCCGATCAGATTCGCGATGCGCAACTTGAAGCTTTGAAAGATGACAATCTTCCATCGGAACTCATGCGGGGCATGAACAAACAACTTGAAACCAGATCGGACGGGGTTCGATATTTTGAGAACCGGATTTGGGTTTTACGATACGGAGAGTTGAGAACTCTAGTGATGGACGAAGCACACAAGTCCCAATATTCTATCCACCCTGGCTTAGATAAAATGTATCATGATTTAAAGGCACTTTACTGGTGGCCGAACATGAAAGCCGACATTGCCACCTACGTGAGCAAATGCTTGACTTGTGCCAGAGTCAAGATAGAATACCAGAAACCATTTGGTCTACTGCAACAACCGGAACTCCCAATGTGGAAATGGGAACACATCTCAATGGATTTTATTACGGGTTTACCTAAGACACCGACGGGATGCGATACCATCTGGGTGATCGTTGACCGGTTGACTAAATCGGCACACTTCCTAGCAATTAAAGAAACGGACAAAATGGAAAGATTGACTCGTGTTTACATGAAGGAAGTAGTGTCTAGACACGGAGTGCCTGTCTCAATCATTTCTGATCGAGATTCTCGTTTCACTTCGCACTTTTGGAAGTCGCTGCAAAGCGCACTAGGAACCCGTCTCGATATGAGCACAGCATACCATCCTCAGACGGATGGGCAAAGTGAGCGAACTATACAGACCCTGTAGGATATGTTGCGTGCCTGCGTATTGGATTTCAGAAAAAGTTGGGAACCCCACTTACCCTTGGTAGAGTTTTCGTACAATAACAGCTACCACGCAAGTATTAAGGCAGCGCCGTTTGAAGCGCTGTACGGACGGAAGTGTCGATCACCACTCTGCTGGGCAGAGGTGGGTGACAGCCAAATCACTTGTCCGGAACTGGTACTCGAAACTTCGGAAAAGATTGTTCAAATCCGAAATCGCATGGCAGCAGCACGAGATCGCCAAATAAGTTACGCCGACAAACGCCGAAAACCTCTCGAATTTCAAGTGAACGATCGAGTGTTACTCAAAGTCTCACCTTGGAAGGTGTGGTTCGCTTTGGGAAGCGAAAAAAACTCAACCCACGGTATGTTGGTCCGTACCGGATAACTGAGCGCATTGGTCCGGTGGCGTACCGACTAGACCTACCAACAGAACTCAGTGGCGTACACAATGTATTCCACGTGTCAAATTTGAAGAAATGCCTGTCTGATGAAACCCAAGTAGTCCCTTTGGAGGAACTACAAGTTGATGAACAGTTACGTTTCATTGAGGAACCAGTCGAGGTTTTGGATTGGGAAACTAAAACGCTCAAGCACAGCAAAATTCCAATCGTTAAGGTTCGTTGGAACTCGAGACGTGGACCGGAGTTCACGTGGGAACGCGATGATCAAATGATGAAAAGTATCCTCACCTTTTTGAGGGGCTAACCAAACACAGAAAACCGCGAAACTCGGCAAACCGTCAGACATCACCGGAGGTATGAATTAAATTTCGGGACGAAATTTCTTTCTACTAGGGGATGATATGACAAACTGAAATTTTTTTTCTTACTCTTTCAGACACTCATCACGACTTGACTCAAATTTTCGGGACGGAAATTCTTTAACATGGGAATGATGTGACAATCGTCAATTTCAGGTTAACTCCGTTAACTCAACTCCGTCAATTCAAACTTAAGATCACTGAATCTATAACACACACTTCATTACATTTAAACTAGGGTTTAAATGACGCTTAACACTTACTACATGTGTAGTCTTTCGGGAATTGCACCAAAACGCAAACAAGTTGACGCAGACGATTGATGAATAAACGAAAAACGTCAAAACAATAATTATGTGATAATTATGTGTTAGACTTATGTGTTATGTGATAACATAGTATAAAACGTTAACTCAAGACATAAACTAGTTGGTTAAGTTAGAAAAACAACAATTGAAAGTGGAGGGACTTGAGTGTAACTTGTATGTCTATAAATATATCATTAACTTAACCCTAACTATTATTATTATTATTAACCCTAACCCCGATCGGAACCCCACCCCCCCTCTCCTTGGCTGCCGTCCACTCTACATACACATTCAACCCTCAAATCAAGTGTTTGATTGAAGAACTAGGTGCTAGGAAGGTATAATTGATCATCCTTTACATTCTTGTTGATTGATTTTGATGTTTAATGGGTTAATTGAAAACCCTAGATGAGCCGATTTCATGTATGTATGAAGTTAACATGATTGTTGTTGATTGATGATGATTTGATAACTAGATTGAATCTTGTTGCATGTAAATTGTTGTGTCTTTGATTTGAGTTCAAACACAAACCCTAATCAAGTATGTAATATGTAATTGATGTGCATGGATGGTGTTTATGGAGTCTAGAGGGTCATATGAATGCATGATAGTTCATAGGTTGTTATTATGTTGAGTTTGGATGCAAACAGTTTCTGGACAGAATGTGTATTTGATGTTTAAGTGACTGTAACGAAGTGTAAACATATTCATTGGTTGAGATTGTTGGTACTACAGTAAACTAGGCTGAGTCTGGTTTCTAAAGAATATAAACTTGTAATTTTTGGACAAGTAGAAGTTAACTTTTATGATTTTACAAAAATGTTGTGCAAAGCTGAGCTGTTAGACCTGCTGTTAGGTTATGTTGTAAATATTATATCTCATGAACTACGAGACCAATTGGGTTGGTTCCACTTCTGGAAGTTGACTCATTGAGTTAGGAACCTAACCCAAGTGGTCTTGCATTTATTGGATTTTTCGTTTAACGGGAATTGCAAATAAAATTCTGTTGCGCATGAATTTGACTGTTATGAGTTTGCTGTAATGATTTGATGATTGTGAGAAAACTATGAGGAATAAAAATGTAATAAAATATGTTCTGGAAACCTAAGACGTAGGTGCTTCTGTGATGAGTTTTGGTAAATTAATTGAGATGCTATGATCAGTGAAATAGTACAATCTTTCTAGTAGGATTTCTGTCTCGGTGAAACTAGCTGCTGAGTTTTGTGAAAATGCATGAAATATGATACTTGCTAATTTATTATCATGTTTTGACCAAATTGCCCTTGAGGGGAATGATTGCAAGATAATTGTCGTGTTTTGACTAAAATGCCCTTGCGGGGAATAACTGCTAATTGATTGTCATAATTTGACCAAAATGCCCTTATGGGGAATAATGGCTAGTTAATTGTTATTTGTTGACCAAAATGCCCTTACGGGGAATAATTGCTAGTAACGTACGTTATGAATACATGACACGTATATGATTGCTTACAAATGTGATGTGTCACAAAAACACTTGTTAAAGTCACACACGATTCACAAACGAAACACGAAACATGTTATGTGCATAGGTATTATGTGCCGGGTCTAGAGACTCGATAATATTCCGACACTTAGAAAAATCTCTTTGTTGTTTTAGAACGTTAGAGAGAGTTTTTCGGTGACGCGCATCTTGGTGATTTATTTTGGGAAATTCTTCGCAAACAGTGAGTTTCACTTTCCCCTCTTTAAACTGTTTTCAAACGTTTTTCACTTGGGGGAGATAACATACTCCACAACGCATTTGAGATTTTGTTATAAATTATATATCACTTGTAAAGGCTAAGTGGCAAACGAAATATTTGAAGTCCTACACATCGAACCGGTTAATATTTAGAATAGCGAGTCACTGTTTAGTACTACTGGGTTTGACAAACCCCACCCAACGCTAAACTCGACCGGAGGTCGAGCGGGTGTAATTTTGGCTAACACGTACCATGGTCTGGAGGACCTGGTGACAAGGCACTTCCTAAACGAGTCAGCTTCGGTGTCGAACACTTAGTAATACTTGTTGTATAGACTAGCTACCCATCGATATATAATTTGACATAACACTTTCTGGTAACGCAAAACGCCGTAACGTTGTTACGCAAAACGCTTAACGCAAAACGCTGTAACGCTGTAACGCTGAACGCAAACGCTAAACGATTTATTTTTATATAACTTGTGAACTCACCAACCTTGTGTTGACACTTTTAGTATGTTATTCTCAGGTAGCCGAGGCGGGCGCGCGGTTTAGGAACATGCATTGATTGAAAACGCTTTTGTCCTGCAAACTTATTTTTAACGGTTATCTTTGGTTTTAAGTCGTCCTGCGTGACGCAACTTTTGATTAAAGGTTTTTACGCTTCCGCATTTAATTACTCGTAAACGTTTTCATGGTTTTGAAACTTTATTTTATGGTTTGATTATAACTGATGATTCCGATCCTGCCAGTTCACACCCTCTGACGGTAAAACTCCGTTAGTGGATTTTGAGGGTGTGACAAAAGCAATGTTCTGATGTCTTAGCCGATCAACGAAAACAATACAAAGGTAAGGAGTTTTATGGGCTTATTAAACATTTTCAAGATAAATTACTAGAAGATCCTAACCTTTTTTTTGTTGTGGATTTATTTGATGATGGGTCTCCACGAAATATTTCTGGGCTGACGGGAGATCAAGAGACTCATATATAATATTTAGGGATGTTGTGGTCTTTGACGTCACATACATGACCAACAAATTTAAGATGCCATTTGCACCATTTGTCGGGGTTAATCATCATGGCCAGTCAATACTGTTTGGTGGTGCACTATTGGAGAATGAAAAACAAGATACTTTTGAATGGTTATTTCAAACTTTTATAAAGTGCATGTTTGATAAGCATCCATTAGAGATAATTACAGATCAAGATAAAGCTATTTGCAATGCAATCAAAACAGTTTTTCCAAACACTCGACATCGTTATTGTTCATGGCATATTAAGAAACACGAGACCGAACATCTTCGAGGTCTTAAAGTTCATTATAGTGACTTTGAGGAGGATCACAAACAATGGGAAAAAAGTGCTACAATTGAAGAATTTGAAACTCGTTGGGAATCTTTATGTGTTAAATATAATTTTGAAAGTGGAAGCTGGATAATGGAGATGTATAAGCAACCCAAATTATGGGCTAAAGCTTTCTTGAAAGATTGTTTTTTTGCTGGCATGACATCAAGTGGAAGAAGCGAGAGCATTCATTCTTTTTTTGATGGATATGTGAATTCAAATACCATGTTGAATGAGTTTGTAGTACAATATGATAAAGCTGTTGCGGCTCGAAGGGCCGCCGAAGAAGATGAAGACTTCGCATGCATGAATTTTAAGCCGAATTTTTCTTCTGTGAACCCGATAGAGGCAAAAGCAGGTTCACGTTACACTAAACAGCTCTTTAAAGTATTCATGAATGAATGGACCCAATCTACCTTCAATTTAACTCATGAGACAATTAGCAAGAGTTTAGAAGAAATCAGCTATAAGGTTGGACAACTGAATATTGATAAAATATTTTGGAGAAATGTTAAGTTTCGTCTCTCAGATAAGTTAGATGTTACTTGTTCATGTTAAAGTTTGAAACATATGGGATGTTATGCAAGCATATCTTATATGCATTAAAGAAAAAAATTGTTCAAACCCTACCTGATCATTATATTTTACCTAGGTGGACACTTGATACTAGATATAAGTTGACTGATTGCACTATTGAGATCGAAGACATACATCGTGGGAATGAGGTCAGTGCATTAACTTTATGGTGTGTTCAATCAAATTTTAGAAAAGCGACCGAACAAGCAAGAGACTCTCTATCTGAGATAACGAAACTAAATGCCATGTTGTTGAAGTTTTTAGTCAAAACAGTCTGAGATTAATTCACTAGATTCCAATGTGGGAAGTTCGCAAGTGAATACGATGCCTCAAATTTCTGTTCGTGATCCACCATTTAATACTAAAACTAAAGGGCGTCCCAAAAATGCAACTAGAATCAAATCATCCCTAGAAGCAACAAAAAAGAGAAAATGTTCTTACTGCAAGGAAGTGGGCCATTACATTAGCGGATGCCCGAAAAGAAAGGTAAGATCTACGCTCGTTAAAAACTAGTGACCAATTTTTTAGTTAATATAATTCACATAATTTATTTTTCTTTCAGGAGAAGGAGTCTTTGCTAGAAAGAGAAGGATGATTTATAAATAGGCTTGAAGATACATCTAACGTTTATGGTTGTTTGAGTACTCCGTTGTTTAATTATAAGTTGAGTAGATACTAAGATTTTGGTTTTTTCTCATGATGCATTCAAATGGTGGATCTTTTTTTTATTTCAGTAAAATGTAGCACTTTAAATTTAAACTAGTATGCAACAACTTTAAGTTTAAGCAGGTCATACACTTTATGTCTTTATTTTGACAAGTTATGGGCCAATTATACACAGTGGAATGTTGTTGGTATGTCCTACAAATAGGCTATTGTTGAAGGTATTTCATTTATGGTGTTTGTGTAATAAAGATGTTACTAGAATCAATGTACCCATGTTGAACATTGCCTACTCTCGTCTTGTTTGTTTAGCTCGGCTCACTAGGATAATTTGTTATGTTTTGCATGGTTGTATTCATTGTTCCTGTTATTATGTCCTTGAGCATTGAGGTATAAAAGAAGTCATTTAACCATACCAATTCGTTATAACAACACAAAAACGGAGACATAAACAAAACATAACACGAAGTCTATTATTAGTGGCAATAAAAGTTAAAATCATTAAGTATGCCATTGTAAGAAAAACAAAGAAGTTATAACATTTCTAATCAAATTCTAGACTCCCATCTGTATGTGGTCAGCTTTGACACGAGAAAAAAAGAGTCGATTTTGACTTTTTTATCCACATTCCACTTTAGCTATCACCAAACTAAACTTATTTGACCCAACCCAAACAATGCTACTGCAAACAAGTGGTAGGTGGTCTTCAGCCATACATAGCTTTATGATTATGCTCTGCAACCTTTGTAGTCTTAAACTAGTCTCCATAACGTGCTAAACCCTCACTCTTCCTTAACCATACACTGCTATGAGGATCAAGTTGTCTATGATCTAGTTATGGAAACCTTACTCCTGCTCAACAATATGCAATTGGAAACACAAACAGTTAGGTAAAGTAACATTAAGAATGATAATATTAGATAAGTGGAAGAATTCAAGCCCATGAAATTGAATGTCTGATTGGATCTAAACCAAGAAAATGCAATAAATTAATGTGAAAAGCCATAATTAAAATAGGTAGCATGTTTCCAATGTAATACTGAATGAAAAAATAGATTCTTAAGTAATTGAACAAAAAACATATTGTAATGAACATCTGCAATGTGTCCATTTTCTGCACTACACCAGCCCAAATCGTACGATTTTAATGAACATCTGCAATGTGTCCATTTTAACCGAAATCGTACGATTTTACCACCATGAAGTAGAGATTGAGAATCAAAAACACTCATGAACATAATCATATATATAAACACAAGACATGACAAAAAGTTGATTTGAATATAAAGCAGCCGCGCTTATTACACGAAATCCTTTAATACAAAAAAGCTGAGCTGAAATTTATTAAGGTCAGGACGTTTGAATATGATTTAACAAAAGAAATGCTCCAGTTTCTGTCCCAAATTAAACAATTTACAGAACACGTTTGTTCTTATTGAAATTAGGGTTATGCATACCTTCAAAACATTTGAATTGAAATCAGAAACTAAAAAACGACAGACGCTGCTGAGGTCTGCATTTTCAATGTTTCAATTTTATCTTACAACTTGTTAGACAAACATAAAAGGGGCAATGGACAATGAAATCGAGATGGGTGTTAAAATTAAAGGAAGTCGTTACCTGTGGAAGTAATGGATTGCAGGTTCAACAATGGCAGGTGGGAACAGATGGAAAGGAATAAGGGAAATAAGGATTTAGTGTAGAAGAAGAAACAATCGATGGGAAGAAGATGACCAGTTTGTAGAAGTAATGATCGATGGGAAAATTATTTTTTTAATATAAGACAATAAGTTATTTTTTTAAAAGTGTTTGGTTTAACTTATTGATTTACATGACCAAAAGGGACATAATTTAGCAATGGGGGAATGGAACTTGGAAGGGTGTAAGGGGTATTCCAATCCTATAAGGAGATAAGTTAGCAAACTTCAACTTATTGAAAACCCTTATTTTGGCTTTGTTGATAAGGAGAAATGGAAAAGGTCTTATGGGTTCCCAAACACTTTGTTAACACAAAAAGAACTTATTCAACCATCATAAGTTATAAGGAGAAGAAAATAAGGAATCCCAAACACACCCTTAGAAGGATAAAAGGAAATATGAGAAGTAAGGGATTTAGTTAGATTTAATCAAAACTACGTAGTTTTGATAAGTTTTGCATCTAACTTAGGTCAGTTAGGTGTATGAAATAAAATGGGTTTCTTGTCGTTTTATTATATTTTCATGTGGTGAAGTAAAATGGGTTTCTTTTGATAGAATGTTTGAAGAAGTTGATAGTGGTTTAATATGAAAGAACATGTTTATGTCTTTTGTTGATGTTTTTTGGTTGTTCGATGTACATTAACTTATTGTAACTTTTAATATTTAGACAATGTAAATGGTTAACGTTGTGGTCCTAAAATTTGAAGAAATTTTGTGTTGCATGATTTGTTGTTTAAATTTATTATGTTTGTTGACATGTTTTTCCACCCGTGTGTAACACGGGCTATACCCTAGTAAACATTAATGCATGTATCTGCTCAACCTACTCATTTATTTGTATGGTCAGCAATTTTTAATGATGTATCTGCTTTTTCAAAAGAGAAAAAAAGGCTTTCAACACCCATGAGTAAAAAAGAAACGAGTTGCAATAGGCGAAGTGATAGGGCCGGCAGAAATTGCCGTTACTAACGGTGAGTTGCAAATAGTGGTGAAGCTTTGACGAAAACGTCGAGGGCCGGACTCAAACTGTATGGAAATTTTCAAAAACAAAGAAGGCCGAGCTTAAATTTATGGCCGGGCCAAAGTTAGAATACCTTTAGGTTATCATAATAAAAAAACTTATATGTTTGTCAGATTTTTATTTGTTTGATTTCAATTCCTTGTAACATGTAACATTTATAAAATGATATGAATAAATTATTATCATTTTGATAGTGTCATTGTGATAAGAACAATCAACATTACGCCTCGTCGTATGATCCGTCGTCGGTCGGAGTGTGACACCATACCCATACTCATATCCGATTGTACCCATACTAAAAATTAATAAAAACGAGTACCGATACCCGTACCGAATATCGTAATTTAGCACGGGTACATGTACGGATATGAGTACAGTTAGGTTACATGTATGGGTATTCAGGACAAAAAGTTCATCCATGTATTGGTGACATATTGTGAATCCTTGTTTGATTGTAAAAAAGGACCTGTGCACTGATTGGAATAACAAGGCATATGGAATAAGCTTATAATTTGTTTAGAAGATATATTCCAAAAGGATCATGTAACACCATAACAAAATTGTTATGATATTAGGTGATACGAAAAAGGTTTTCCAATACAACAAAAAGTTTATTCAAACAAAAAATAAACCATTACATGTTTTGCAACTGTATGGGTTCCAAACATAAAATATACACATTCACTTGGTTGATAGCAAGCACGTTAAGGTAGATGGTGATTTGGTCCGGGTGAAGGCGGCTTGGGGATGTAAGGCATAAGGGGAGCATCATGTTGAATGGGTCCATGCCTTACCGATGCCTTTGAACTTGGAACCGGATCAATCTGACGATAATCGAACAAGTCAATGTCGCTTGCAATGCCCTCATAATGTTCAACATTCTGGTTTTCCTGTGCCGTTTAACATAAAAGTAACTTAATTTGTTAAACGTGCATAACTTTGCGAATTCTTTGTGTCAAAAATCCAAACGAAAAAGACTACTATCTAAATTTCTTTTGCAAACTGTGAAATCTGCCCGTTTGTCGGGACAAATTTGTTGGTCACTACAAGTTTTTTTTTCTAATTTCGAGTGTTCAAACTTTAAAGTGAATACATGCTAGGAGAAAAGTCATGGATTGTGTGATAAACACAACCCCTCGTATTGTTTTTCTAGTATCACATTTCTCGTATCAACTCTCAATCATATCATCTCTCTACTTTTACTTATAAGAGGTTTGTTTGTCGTTTTGCATCACACAAAATTGTAGATCATTACCTTGAGTTTCCTACAATTGTGTACCTTTACTTTCATTCTTGCATCCCCATAGCCTGAAGCAAATAGAAAAGTGAAAATCTTTGCATATTGGGTTTTTAAAATAATTAGATTCTCATTTTATGGCTAGTCTCCTACTAATACAGCTGATGCAGGGCCAGTTCCCATCTCCGCCACCGCCAGATACTAGTATCCCCTCACCTTCTGCACCTCCGTGGCCTTTTCAGTATATTCAAGTACGTATATGTATATATTCGTTTAAGAACCACAATAACATCATAAAATGTGTACCTATCGCTTGAATGGAGAAACAAAATTTAAGAACACAATGGCTTATTGATAGTGTCCTGCCCTTTCTTTGAGTTTATCCCCTCTATCCTATGTGTCTTTCTTAGAGTATAAAAATGTGCACCTGTACATATATATATGTTCGTGTAGTGTATATTATTCATATATGCAATTACATAAAAGACTGTTTACATCATTTTTCTTTTAAATAAATCTTATATATATATATTTATTTTTTGATATAAACTTTTTTTTTTATCTCAAATAAAATGATCCAATTACAATAAAAAGGTAGGTATTAAAATTGTATTAAAATTCCCATAGTTCTTAACATCTTATTGATTATGAAAAGTAGTCTTTTATATTAATGCACATTGATCTATATTATTCGTATTAGAGTTAGCGGTGTCATATGGCATCACGCAAACAAAGCATCTACTCATACAGCTAAATAATTTGTGGAATCTTGTGTCGTATAATAATTAGCAGAACCTTGATTGATATCAAATAACTTGCACATATAACAAGGAAAACCTAAACCATGAACTATATGAATGTCGTGTCATACGACTACAACTCGTATAAACCTCCATATCTACATGTGTTAAACACGAATCATATTCAATATTATGAAGAACATCAAATATAAGAGAAATTACCAGGAAATGAAGAAGAAATCAGAAACATGAAGAACAAGACCCACAATCCAAAACCCTTCATGATCATATTAAACACTCAAAACATAAAGCCTAAAGTTGAGTATATGTGTGATGGAGACAGCAGTGGATGATGCTCCTTTAATGGCAACTGAGGGTACCTATTTGCAGAGAGAAATGAGTCGGTGATAGTAGTCGAATTTAATGGCTATGCTACTGAGTGAGTAGCATGCATCTCAACTTGTAAAGGCAGGCTATCGTGTATTGGCTTTGGGTACTTGAATTGTCACCTCTTTTGTAACTATTTTAATTACTTTAATATTTTTATTAAAACAAAAAAGGTTCACTTATTTATATTATCACAAATAACATTTAATGCCTTTCTACCATAAACTGATAAAATTTGGTCCAACCATAGTACAGTTGGATTTTGATAAAGACAAAAATCTGGAACAGAATACATGACTATACATGGATGTAACTATAGGGGCACTCGCCGCCGGAACCGTCATTTATCCAACCGTAGCCACCCCATTTGAACCCGCTAGAACCCTCTACCAAACAAAACCGAGCATAAAACAAAAAGTCGCTCTATTACGAATTTAGAAGCATTTTAACTCGTTGAAGAAAGTATTATCAAGCAACTTGATGGGCATCTAAATATAATTAAAATTAGGCAAACATATAGCGGCGCCATGGATAATAGGTTGTTTCTTTTCCAACACATGAAAAGTGAAAAATGCATACAATTACATAAAAGGACTCAAACATACGACCCGATCGTATATATTATTATTGCATCCGGGAACATCTGAAGACATAGGCCAGTAATAAAAACGAGATAATATTATATAACAAATTCCACAAACTGCATGTCACACAATCATTTCTTGAGATGAGGGAAGCAAGTTAAGACATCAGCTTTAGGGTGTTTTGCTTCAGCATGTTCCCTGCATTTCACCTCTGATGTTGTGCATATGAATGTCTGCATGCATACCTTGCACTAAAACATCAAAAACAAATCATCATATTCATGCCCCAAAACTTATTTGAAATTTTACATTTTTAATACAAATTAGCATTATTCACCTAAAATGGCATAAGAAAACCCAAATAATACATGTAAAGCTAGTTTGGTGGTGACCCTCATATATTGAACAAGTTCAGTCACTCGAAACAGTTGCCTATAGCTACCATAAAATTTGTTTTCTGAAGAAGCTGATTATGTAGTGCTAGAGAACACATTGAGTACAGAGTGAAGATAATGTGGTTAATCCATGTCTAATGGCATGTTTGTAATGTTGTTATTTGCAATCTTAAGCGATACAATCAATAATTGTCTCAAAAAAATTTTACGTGTAGATTGCAACAAGTTATTTGTGGATAAAGAAGAACTCACCTTACTCGTTATGATGTTAGGGAGTACAAAGTAAATGCGTGTCTGGTGAAATTTTATAAAATCGTTGTTATTACTTATTAGGCATATAATATTACAATTGGGGACCAGGGATCTATGTACATTCAGAGACATGTGTGTGATCATGTTGTTTATCAATCTGAATAAGTTGCATCACCAACTTGATGTGAATGACCGGATTCAAGAAAGATAGAGATGATCCTTGATTTTTAGACGGCCAAAGTCTTATCATCATATTGCTCCACCAATGGTTCCGTTGGTCATGAATGAAAATGGTAACTAATTACATATCCGACAATACGTGATCAACTAAATTATTGGCGTCACTAAATTCATGTGAGGAAAGCTAGAAAAGATGGTCGAAAAGCCTGTGTTTAACTTACTACAAAAAGTAAAGGTTTCTTTGACCTCAACCACCCTCAAACAGGCCAAGCCAACTCGTGAGCTACTCGAGATTGGCTCGTTATAAGCTAGAATTAAGACAGGCTTAAAAGAGCTCGAGCATTAAATAAGCTTGTTTATCGAGCCAAGACTCGCGAGCCTAAATGAGCCTATTACTTATATAATTTTTATTAATATATAAATATATATGTATAACAATATTTATTGTATATAAAAGTAGGATAAAAATAACAAAATAATAAGTTAAATACAAAATTCTAATTAAAAAATAAATTAATAAATAATAAACAAGCCGAGCTTGAGCTTGAGAAATAGCTCACGAGCCAAGCTCAATCTTTAAAAAAAGAGCTCGAAACAAGCCAAGCTCAAGCCTAGTTAAGCTCGGCTCGGCTCGGCTCATGCACACTCCTATCAAGTATCAACCACTAGGTTGCCACCTCAATACGGTCCTTCCCTGGGAATGTTGTTTCTTCTTTTTTCCTAGATTATACTATCCCTAGATCCTTTGATACGGCCCATCACACAAGAAGGTATGGGTCGACCCATCTAGGGCTGAATGTTAGGAAGTAGAAAAGTAAAAACTGTCAGATTAATGTTTAAGTAGTCCATTTCCTCTTCTAGTTTTGATTGTCTTGTTTATTTGGATTATCAAGTGTTCTTGTATTTGAGCTATATCAGTTTTTCCCTATCGCTTAGATTATGAGGCAATTTCACATGATGTGATCTCTTGCTTAATCTGGTCTAATGCAACGCATAATGCGATCCACCAAATTTGAACAAATGACTAAACTGGGTTGGACCTTTTCAATTTGGGTCGGTGAAATAACAGCCTATTAGTCATGACTCATGTACGTCAGTTAAAAGAATAAACAACTTAAGATGTATTATTTATGTTTTGATGTGGTTTATTATTTTTTAAGAATAAGCAACTTAAGATCTATAAACAATTTGGATCATGTTAGATTATTACTGGTTAGAGACTGTATTTTATACCGTATAAACAACTTTATAACTATGTTTTGATGTTTAATGTTATGTTTTAGTTTTTAGGTTGTTGTGTTAAAATGCTAAATCGCGTTTGGTCACATTTTAAAAGGAAACAAGTTTGAAGGGGTGTCTTTTAGTTTGGTATGCTGTTTTCTGTTAGGGTCAATTAAAGTCTGTTAAATTAATTAGTTAGGTATTTTATTTGGTTTATTTAATGTTAAGTTTATCCTGGGGTTTTAATTAATTTGAGTCATAATAGGATTGGAATGGTTGGGTCTGTTTAACAGGTTGTAATTTTCATTCTGTTTTAAGTTCAATTTCTGGTTCCGTTAATAAAGTCGGATCAAGTTTGTTGGGTCAAGACATCTGCGCTTTCCTATTTCTTCTTTAAATCTTGTTCTTTGTTCTTACTGCTGGGTTTTGTTGTGATGCTGCTGCAATATATCGAAATAATCCAATATCTATAATAAGTTTGTTTAATTGTTTTAGCATAAGTATCTTCTTAAGCGTGTTATAAGTTTATGTTCTGTAATTGTCTTATAAGTATGCTCTTATGTTCAAGTACTAACAACAACAGAATTGCCAATGTATCCTTCAAGTAAGTTCTAGCAGAAGACAAATAACTAAACAGAAAAAGTACATTTAAGCAAGAGACAAACACATACACGAGTAATAGTATGAGACGATTCAACCTTTAAATAAAATCATCCACCATTCAAATCGATAATCAATATCTATTCAATCTAATGGTCACAAACTTCTCTTGAAAAACATCCTAGATAATAATAATAATAATACTTACAACTTCAATATAAGTTTTGATTTGGCAAATTTATATAATTGTATTTTCTTCACTTCAACTTTTCTTCTACGGCTCTTACAGTAATTAATTAATTAATTAATTATTACTACAACTTCAATAAAATTTTCTATTTCATCAAAAAAGTTTCAATTTTTATAATCAGAAACCATTTGTTACAAAAACCCTAAAGGGATTAAGATAGTTAGTGGGTAAATGAATGAAAAGGAAGTAACCAACCTGAATGTTCATAGCTTTCTTGTTGGCTTCAAGTTGACTACCTGGATACATACATACATACATACATATTAATCAATCAATCAATCAATCAGCAGAATTAGATTGAATGAACCAGACAGAAAGCAATTAAAATAGGGTTACCTTTGGAAGCAGCTTTAGCTTTCTCCAAATTCCGTTCACGCGCCGTCTTCGATTTCTGCGCGTTTCCTCCACCCATCGCCGCAGCCGGAACCCTAATTATTTAATTCGATGATAGAGATCGAAAGAAATTGCAATTGGGGATTTATTTATGAGACGTATGTATGTTTCTTATAAACAACAAACATTAGTGCTTTTTTATTTACATTTTTTATTTTGCAAGCTCATGACAATTTATTTATTTATTTAATTTAACAATAACCTTAAAAAAAAGACAATCACGTTCGAATCGATACGTAACTATGATCGACTGGGTTGTCTATGCGCATGAAGAGGTAGGTCCCAGCAGGGCTCAGTTGGTCCCGCATGACTCACCTTGAACAGGGATGTCTGCGCAAAGACCATCTACTCCCGCAGGACCCACCATGCTCAGAGAAGCCTACGCGCAGTATGCAAGCTGCATACGCAGGGAAAAGCCTCCCAATGGTAAAGTAACCCGCCTGTTCCCGCAGTTGCGGATACAAGCCATCAGGGAAGGCTACCCGCACAGCATAGCTACACGCATAAGGCTTAACACTTACAAATAGTGTCACCTGAAAGAATGAGCAAAGGCGGGAGGGGGAAAACTCCCGCCAAAATGGGCCAGTCCGTATGATGGAGGATCTTTTGCGTGATACCTGACGAGGTAAAGACAAAAGATCTGACCAAGAATGCGACAGCTCACTGACAGCAGCGTGGCAGACAGCACGCCACTGCACTGTGACCAATAGCCGCCGCCTGCTCACCAACTCCTGCCAGAGCACGTGCCTAGCCTGCAGTTGGTAGAAGACGAAGAGTGCACGGCACGCCTGCTCTATGTCAGACGCTACCTGTCCACCACTCACAGGCAGGGCACGTGCATAGGTTACAGTTGGTAACGTGTTGGGCCGGCTAAACCCCTTGGATACTCACCTTCGGCTATAAAAGACAGCAAATGGTATTATCATTGGATCATCTACTATCTCGTATAACTTACTTGATAACTGCTCTAATAGTATTCATATACTTTTATATTCAAAGAGCAATATAGACTGATTCTCACGCCGGAGGGTGGTCACAAGGAGGAGCCCCCCCCTTCTCAGTGACGAGCTTACGGTGTCTGTTTTGCAGGTTCCCTGAAGTACAACTTACTCTGCTGGACCTAACCTTCGTGGGAAACATTACTTAGCCCCCAGATTACCTATAATCTGCCCGGGGTCACATAGTGTTTCTTCATTGGCGCCATCCGTGCATAAAAGCTAGAACTACATCTTTCTCCAGTTTTTCAAAACTTCCAAGATGACTAGAGAAACTCCGGTAACCACAACCCCAGCCACTGGGGTAAACACCGGCAACACAATGTTTACAAACACTACCCCAGCCACCCAAGCTGGGGGAAGTGAAGTACATTTTACGAACACTACCCCAGTCACTCATGTAGGGGCAAGTGGAGTAAATATTCCACTGGGATTCACTGATGCCCAGCTGGAAAAACGAACTCGAGCCCCTCGCCAAACACTTGATCAAGTGAAGGCATGGGCCGAGGCACGTCAAAGAGAATTTCAGGCTGAGTTGGAAGAACGCTTGCGTTCAGTCCAACAAGCTGAGGAATTCGGTAGTACTCGCCAGCACCTCAACATGAGTAGTGAGTGCGAGTACTCAGACGACGAGAGGGAAGACTCCGACACCGACGCGAACCCTCGCCATAGGGCGAAAGGGAAGCGTAAGGAAACGGACCCCCAGCCAAAAAGGAATTTTGGGGAAGCATTCCAACCAGTCACGGAGAAAAGCTCGCGTGACTTCTCCAAGGCCTTTAGACCTACTGCCACAAACGCAGGAAGGTCAAAATTTGCTAGGGACATTGCAGAAGCAATCGCCCCGAGGAGTGCCAAACAAATGTCCAACATTGGCACATACGATGGTCTATCCGACCCAGATGACCATCTGAACAGGTTCATTGCGGGGGCAACCGTCAGTAACTGGACGGAGCCCACGTGGTGCTACATGTTCCAGATGACTCTGGTAGGAGCAGCCAGAGCATGGTTTGACCGTTTACCGGTCCACCACATTTATGACTGGGCAGACTTCCAGAACAAGTTCAGTCAACAGTTTAGTCAACAGAGGAAGCACACTGAGGAGCAGTGGACGATCCTCAACTGTGTGAGAGAAGAGGATGAATCCTTACTGGACTTCATCACCCGCTTCAACTCCAAGAAGCTGAGTCTGGGCAACGTCAGCGAAGACCTCGTTCGCGCCGCTTTCATTCAGGGCGCTGAGTACCCAGAACTTATCCGCACTCTGACGGGTAAAGACGGCATGCCATCCACATGGGATGCCATAATGACGGCAGCCAAGCGCTTTGCCGAAACGGAGAAACAGCTGGGAAGAGATCTCCCCCAGAATACAAACCTCTACACACAGAGGACAAGGGAGAACAATGTGAGAGCCGCCCGGCTAAACAAAAAGAGGCGGCAAGGTATTTGGCAGTCAAGGATTAACTTTGACACCCCCTCAAGCTCTCGCCCTCTGGTTGGCGGAAGGGACAACACGCACCCTTCCAACCGGAAGAACCGTTGGACGCCACTCACCAAGAGCGTCACGGAGATATTTGCCACGGAAAAACTGCCATGGCCAAAAGCCCCAGCGATCCGACAGAAACCCAATGCGGATCAAAGCAAGTCTTGTGACTTCCATGGGACAAAGGGCCACAGCACTGAGGAGTGCACATCCTTAAGGGACATCGTCGAGACATTCGTCAAGGATGGGAGGTTGCAACACCTCGTGGCATCTATCAAGAAAGGGGGAAGAAACGACAACAGGTACAGGGGTAACGGACGAAAGCCCGTCGACATCAGCATCAACATGGTCCATGGTAAGGTCAGAGGAAGAAAGAGACCGATGACCGAACCATGCGCATGGAAGGAAGCAGAAGTGCGCTTCCCGCGAGTGCCGGGAGGCCCAAACAAAGAAGGCCCCATTGTCATTAAAAGCCAGCTGGGGCACTACATCACCTCCCGCACACTCGTTGACAATGGCGCATCGTCGACAGTGATGTACAGGCAGTTCTTCGACAAGCTCGACGATGAAGACAAGGAACGCCTGGAGACGGTCTACGCTTCAATGGAGGGGTTTGACGGCAGCATGAACACTCCCTTGGGCATCCTATCTTTCCCCGTCACTCTCACCGATGGGAATTATTCACGCACGGAGGATGTGGATTTTGTTGTAATGAAAAAACCACATCATACGTATGACATCCTATTCGGGAGAGACGGGATGGCAAGATTCAACGCCGTGGTATCCTCAGTCCACGGCATGATGGGATGGCCAACAACTGACGGCGTAGCGATGATCACGGGCATTCCCCAGGTATGCATCGCATCTGTCTCTTCTAAACCCAAACCGAAGATGGCCAAACAAACCATCACTGAACCTGAACAGTGGGCATTCAATGGGAAATATCCCGATCAGGCCGTTACCATTGGCCCGACAATTGTTGATCCAACACGCACCTTACTCAAGCGCTTACTGCAGCGAAACGCAGACATCTTCGCGTGGACACCAGCCGACATGACTGGTGTACCCCGGAGTAAGGCAGAGCATAAGCTCAAATGCGACCCGGCCGTTACGCCGATCGTACAAAAGCGCAGAGTAATGGGGCCCGAGCAAACCAACGCGTGCAGAACCCAAGTCAAGGAACTCCTTGATGCGGGCATCGTGCGCGTTAGCAAATATCAAACGTGGGTTGCAAATCCCGTAATGGTACCGAAGAATAACAAACAATGGCGCATGTGCATAGATTTCAAAGATTTGAACAAAGCATGCCCCAAAGATTGTTATCCGTTACCAGAAATTGATCTCAAGGTGGATTCGGTGGCACCATTTCGCCTTAAATGCTTCTTGGATGCGTATAAGGGGTACCATCAAATCCACATGGCTGTAGATGACCAGGACAAAACCGCCTTTCGGACGCCCGATGGCACATTTTGTTATAAAATGATGCCATTCGGACTTAAGAACGCCGGGTCCACGTACCAACGACTAATGGACAAAGAGTTTCACGCCCAAATTGGGAGAAACTTGGAAGTCTATATGGATGATTTGGTCATCAAAAGCCCCGAGCCAGAGGCGATGTTGAAAGACATTGAGGAAACTTTCAACACGCTTAGAAAGATAAACATGAAGCTCAACCCGAGCAAGTGTTCATTTGGGGTGGAAGAAGGGAAGTTCTTGGGAGTCATTATTACTAAAGATGGCTTCAGAGCGAACCCTGAAAAGGTCGAAGCCATTGTCAAAATGGAATCACCTACCACCATAAAACAGGCTCAAACACTGAACGGACGACTAGTCGCGCTTAACCGCTTTTTGGCAAACCATGCGGATAGGTCGTTCCCATTTGTGTCAACACTAAGAAATTGTTTAAAGAAAACACACTTCCGCTGGACACCAGAAGCGGAAGCAGCTTTCCAGGAGATTCGATCACGCCTGATCGAACTCCCAACACTCACAGCACCACAAGCGGGAGAGGAGTTAATCCTATACCTCTCCGCAACAGATAGAGCAACCGGGGCAGTCCTGCTTGTAGAACGAAAAGGCATCCAGATGCCAATCTATTATGTTAGCCGCGTGCTGGCAGACGCGGAAACCCGGTACTCTACCCTGGAAAAACTGGTCTTGGCACTTATACACGCTTCACGCAGGTTGAGACGATATTTCCAGGGTCACCCAATCACTATTCTCACCAACTTCAAACTCTCAAATGTTCTAGGCAAACCCGAGTTATCGGGACGCCTAGCCAAATGGGCAATTGAATTGGGAGAATATGCGATTCAATACAAGCCGAGACCAGCCATTAAAGGCCAGGTCCTGGCTGATTTTATTGCAGAAGTCCCCGCTGCGCGGGAGAAAGAGTGCCAGGAGGAGGTTCAACCCTCCCCAGCACACGAAATCGATGAGGTCTGGCGACTCTACACTGATGGAGCAGCTAGTAACGAGGGTTCAGGCGCAGGGTTAAAATTAACAAACCCAGCAGGCCAGGAATATACTTATGCTATTCGGCTGGATTTCCCAAGTACGAATAACGAAGCTGAATATGAAGCATTCCTGGCCGGATTGAGGATTGCGCGTAAAATGGGTGTAAAAAATTTGGAAGCCCATGTAGATTCCATGCTAGTGGCAAACCAAATAAACGGGACGTACACGGCTGTAAATGACACAATGGCCCTGTACCTCGCCCAGGCCAAAGCCATCATGCGCGATTTTAATGATTGTAAAGTGATACATGTCAAGCGCAGCGAAAACAAATCTGCGGATGCGTTAAGCAAGCTTGCATCACTGGCCTTCACCCACTTGGGAAAGGACATCCGCGTGGAACTCCTCGAAACACCATCAGTCCCGCACAAGGAAATTTGTGTCATCCAAACCGGTACAGAAACATGGATGACCCCAATAATAAAATACCTTGAAGCAGGAACGTTACCAGAGTCGAAGTCACAGGCAAGAAAACTACGCTGTAAAGCACTGAATTATCAGCTGGTCAATGACACCCTTTACAGACGTAACTTTCTTGGCCCATTGTTAAGATGCGTAGACAACCAAGATGCTGACTACCTCCTAAGGGAGGTTCACGAAGGCATCTGTGGAGTACACGCAGGCCCCCGCGCTGTGGTAGCCAAGCTAAACAACGCGGGATACTTCTGGCCGGGTATGCATATGGACGCGTTGGCATACATCAGAAAATGCAGATCTTGTCAGCTTTACGCACCCAACACGCATCGCCCGAAAAATGAACTTGTTCCTGTCACTTCCTCGTGGCCATTTCAGAAGTGGGCCATTGACGTGACAGGCCCATTTCCAACAGCAGCTGGGAATGTTCAGTTCCTAGTGGTAGCCATTGACTACTTCACCAAATGGATAGAAGCGAAACCTTTAGCCCAAACAACTGCAAAGCATATCAAAAAATTTATTTGGGAATTTATTATTTGTCGTTTTGGACTTCCACAGAATTTGGTAAGCGACAATGGCACCAACTTTGCTGACAAGAAGCTACAGCAGTGGCTGAAAGAACTTCAAATCACCCACACCTTTACCTCAGTGGCACACCCGCAAGGTAACGGTGAGGTAGAAAGAGCAAACAAGAGCATCGTCGAAGGCATCAAGAAAAGACTCTTGGAACACAGATCCGGCTGGGTGGACGAGCTTCCGCACGTCCTTTGGGCAAACAGAACGCTGAAGAAGACCAGTACGGGAGAAACCCCGTTCAGTCTCACTTATGGCACTGAAGCCATGATCCCAGTCGAAATCGGTTTACCCTCACCAAGGGTCTTAATCCAACCAGAAGACAATGATGCGGAAAGACGGTTAGACCTTATGCTAACCGAAGAGCGCAGAGACTTAGCCGCCGTGCGTGAAGAAAACTACAAACGACAAATGCAAAAGTACTACAACACGCGGGTAAAACTCTGCAACTTCAAGGAAGGAGACTACATACTGCGTAACAACGAGGCTTCGAACCAACAACGCCCAGGAAAGTTGGCCCCGATTTGGGAAGGGCCATACATTATCAAAGAAGTTCTGGGAAAGGGCGCGTACCGGCTCGAAAGGCTCGATGGCACTCCCATCCCTAGAACATGGAATGGAGCTCAATTACGCAAATGTTATATGTAGATCAATTCCAACTTGTAAAGAAAAGGCCTAGAGCCACTTCTAATGGAAATGATTCTCCTTTCATGATGTATTGATAGCTTGTAACCTATGAACTTCCCTTACGGGAAGAAGTAGTTGCGTGTGGAAGGCGGCAATACCCGCATAAACACAACGCCAAAATGTTAAAAAGTTATAAGGAAAACCTACACGCAGGTCAGATGTAGGTAAAGTTTAGCCATCCTTGTAAGTGCAAGTGACGGTCTTACCCGCACAATCACGAACAAGGAAGCCAAACTTAACTTACCATCTACCTCGTTAAAAGGTTAACTTATGAACACTTAAAAAAGAAGAAAAACCTACACGCAGGTCAGATATAGGTCTAAAGTTAAAGCCATCCTACTAAGTGCAAGTGACGGTTACACCCGCACAATCACGAAAGAGGAAGCGAAAACTTTAGTCCATTATCAACCACGTCCAAAGGTTTAACTTAATGCCAAATTTCGAAAAGGAAACCTACACGCAGGTCAGATAGAGGGTAAAGATTAGCCATCCTACCAAGTGCAAGTGACGGTTTTACCCGCACAATCACGAAGGAAGAGGCGAAACTTTAACCCATCATCAACCACGTTCAAAGGTTCTTATTCTAAACACTTGGAAAATTGCTAAATCAAACTAAGTATGCAAGTCATAAGTTTATAAAGCAAGGAACCCAAGGAAGGAAATAACAATCTTATACGCAAAGAGATTAATATTTCACAATCAATTACAAGAATGGCTGGGTAACTACCCGCCTAAAAGAAATCTATACAAAGCTAAGTCTATCCTAGCAGCGGGAAGGGATCTTCAGGATCAGGCTTCAGGGCCACCTCCGCTTGGGCCAGCACCATCAGAGCGCGGCTGCCCAAGGAAAGCCTTAAGGATGTTTAGCCCATCATCAGCAGCAGCAGCTTCATTCACCTTCTCCACAACTGGATGCGGGAAGGCAGCGTACTGGTTCACAGCTTGGTCATAAGCAGCTTCAGTGTTAACATTGAATAAAGGGAAGTTGGAGGGCGGAAAGCCTCTCTCAGCAAACCCTAGACCAAGCAGGAAGCCAGTCTTCTGCCCATCCTCATGAGAAGCGTTGAGGGCTGCGCTCATCGCATCGTCATAAGAGGTCTCTGAAAGGACCTGACGCACAACCTACAAAACAATAAAGTTTTGAACATTTTCTAATTACGAGCAGAAAGCGTATAGAAAAAGAGGATACCTGAGGCAACGCGTCTCGAAGCAGCCATTGGAGGGTAGCTTGACTTTCTTTGTAAGCACGTTCGGCTCCGCTTTTATCAAGGTTGGCAAGTTGAATTTCCTTGGCGGCAGCTTCTTCGACGCTTTGAAGTTTCCTCTCAGTGCGGTCAAGCACCCCCCTCTGGTCAAGGATCTCTTGCAGCTTCTTGGCATCTTCCATTGCCAAGGCGTCATGAGCATGTTGAAGAGCCTTTAATTTGCATTTAAGCTGCTCATTCTCTTCGCGAAGCGGCTCAGCAACAGCTTCAGCCTTGGCAGCCCTCTCAGTTGAGTTTCGCGCAGTCTCCTTAGCCAGCCGAAGCTGTTCATTCACAGCTTGGGCAGCCTTGGAGCGGGCCTCGAGTCGCGCCTGGACTTCAACCTCGAGGGCCTTGAATGCCTTCTCCTTCTCGGCTGCGGCAGCGGCCAACTGCCGGTTCTCCTCCCGAAGAGCCCGCGCTTCAGATACATCTTTGGCGCGAGCTGCTTTTAACTTGTCGTTTTCACGACAAAGCAGCTCGACGCGGGGCTGCGTTCGGGCCTGGAGAACCCGAAGCTCATTGGTTAGCCTACCCTCTTGGTAGCTAGCCATGGCTTCCCCCAACGCACCATGAGGAGCAGCGTGGCGAGCCCAGTCCACGCACTCCACAGGGGTGCGAAGGGTTGTTCCTCGGCGTATGTTCCATCTTGGAACATACACTTCATTGGAATCCGACACTGCAAAAGAAACAAAGGCAGTTAGGAAAAGATGACAAAAATATACAAAGGAAAAAGAACCCTACGTACCTGTAGGGTCAATAACAGGCCGATAGCCGCCAAACCCATCACCTGAACCTAAAGGAAGTCCATCCAACAGGTCAGGCAGACGGGAAGGTGGCATAGATCGACGGGAAGCCCGGCGCGTACCTGATGGTCCGGCCGTCGGTGCCGGTGGCGCAGGTATAGTGGCAGCCGCCGTGGTAGCCATTGTTGGCGCCGCCCCCTCAGCAACAGTAACCGCCGGCTCCGTGAAAGATGCTGTAAAAATTGCACTCACGGCCGGCGGAGACACCTTCTCAGCTGGAACAGCCTCAGGAAGGCTGGAACCAGCGGAAGCAGGCGTAGACGCCTGGGTCGACGCCTCGGGAAGGCTGACCGAGCCTACCGTCATTGGCGGGGGAATACTTGCTCCAACTTCACCCTGGAATGCGTCAACATCCGCACCTACACGAGCAAAAGTGTTAGAAATTTATTCGAAACAAATCTAGACAAGAATTATGGGGGTACTTACGGGGTCTCTTGAGCTTGAACGCACGGACGAGCGGGGGCGAACCCGATGGAGCCGGCCTCTTAACACCGGTAACCGTCGTCGTCGCTGCCTCCCCGGAGGTAACACCTGCAGCCTCCGGAACGGTGGTCTCTTCACCACCGGGCTTCCCCGCCACCTCTGCATTATCTGACTCCGAGTCAGATAGGACTACCGGGTCGGCCGTAGAGGCCACCTTCTCCTTGCCTTTCCCGACGGCAGCCTTTTTCTTCCGCACCAGTGGAGGACCTTCTGCGGATTCCTCAGAAGAAGAAATGTCATGAACTCCAGCAGCAGGCACAGCATTGAGAGGTGGAGGGTAGAAGATAGGCTTACCTGGCCGTCGGTGGCTCAGGATCTCTTGGCCTGGCGGGTAAACCTCCACGAACCGACCCGCGGTCTGCTCTAAGATGGGCAACTCGTTCTCGTCCAGAGCACGAGTACCCATCCGCGCAGGACCATCTTCCTCCCGCGGATTCAGGAGCGACTGAAGATCGTTACCCTCTGATATAAACAAGAGTTAGAAAAAATCGTAGTCAGCAAAAAGAAACAAGACATACCATAAGGGGTAGAATTCGAACCATATTCAAGGACGATCGGAACCTTATCCGCATTCGCCGCCTTCCACACCCGGCTCATCCCCAGCATCACCATCGCCGACTCGGGAAAACGGAAAACCGGGGACTGGACCCGGGATATCTTCGCGAACCATTCCGCCTCCTCGTAGTTGATGGCGGGAAGGTTCGGAAGCGGCTGGCCATTCTTGAACTTCATGGCAATGGGGATGGCTCGAGCGGATATGAAGAAGAACTCTCTTCTCCATGAGCGAAGACTCCGCTCGGTGGTACAAATCTTTAAACCCTTGATACGGGTTGTAAGAGTGTACCACCCCTGGATGCACCTCCAAGTATAGAAGGTCATCAGGCGGTCAACGAGGGGCTCAAGGCCCAGTATCCGGCACACCCACTCAAAGTGCCGGACCTTGGCAATAGCCATGGGGTGCACCTCTGTCAGGTGCACACCGTGCCTCTCTAGGACACGGTACACAAACTTTGTCAACGGAAACCTAAGGTTCCCGTAGACAAAGAATGCAGCATAAACCCCGATCTTGCCACTTGGGGCATCGTACACAGTATGGTGGGGCTCAGGAAACTCAGGCTCGAGAGACTCGAGCATGAACTTCCTGACGATATACTGGTACAGCTCGGCAGGAAGAGAACACTGGCATTCACCAGCAGTCTTCTGATCATCAGCATCGTGAGAAGACATGGTGGAAGAAAGAAGAGATTTCGGAATAATGCTTTACTGAAAAAGAAATTCGCCGGAAATTACTTGAGAAGAAGAGATGAAAGTGGAAAGTGTGAATTGCAAATAACCTTCTCCCCCTTTATATAGTAATCGCAATTAATGCGATGCATTTAATACGGAAGAGAGAGAAAGCAAAGGTGCAATGACACTATGACGCGTGGCAAAAACAAACTGGCAACAGCTGTCAAAAGGACGTGTGCCAGAGATTTCGCGGCCACGCGCCCGAAATCCCGTGCCCACGCGCCTGAAAAAGCAACTGGAATGACCACATAATGTCATGTCGCCATAACTTCTGGCACGTCCTGACACAGTCAGAAGAAACCGTCGCACGACGTTTGAGGTATTGGGTTGTTATCCATCCACCAACCCTTCAAATTTCAAAATTTAAAAATTTGAAGACTTAAGGTTCAAAAAAGTAAGCGGGAAAATACCCCTTACCTTGGCAAACAAGTAACCATAAGCCGGGTGTGGGTACAGTGTAAAGGCAAAACCCTTCACATACCTAACACCCGCAGGGAATTGAAGCCAAAATATTTGGCAACCAAGTAACCATAAGACGGGTGCGGGTACAGTGTAAAGGCAAAACCCTTCACATACCTAGCACCCGCAGGGAATGGACGCCAGGAATACCTTGGAAGTAAAGTAACCGTAAGACGGGTGCGGGTACAGTGTAAAGGCAAAACCCTTCACATACATAGCACCCGCTGAGAATTGAAACCAAGAAGGATCTTCTGGGCAATGCTTGCGGAAGCGGAAATAACATCCCCGCATAGCGGGAACATCGAGTACTACGTTGTTTGAGGCTCCAAGATGGAATTGGTGGTTTAAACATAATTGATCATTATGTTCAAAACCTACCAGAACCACAGGGAGAATCCGCACAACTAAGACTCAGTGCTCCTGACTTGCGAGGAGGTTACAGACCTACCCGCATCATACCCAAAGACCAAGCAGGAAACTCGGGAATTTCTGCAAGTGACAAGGACTTCCGCGGGAAGAACCCCCATGGAAAACCTTACAAAAACCCCTTTTCAAAACCCTTTTCTTAAGTCCAAAAGTTCACCTCACTTTATTAGACATTCATGAGAAGAACATTGGACTGGGGGGACTTGAAGAGGTAGGTCCCAGCAGGGCTCAGTTGGTCCCGCATGACTCACCTTGAACAGGGATGTCTGCGCAAAGACCATCTACTCCCGCAGGACCCACCATGCTCAGAGAAGCCTACGCGCAGTATGCAAGCTGCATACGCAGGGAAAAGCCTCCCAATGGTAAAGTAACCCGCCTGTTCCCGCAGTTGCGGATACAAGCCATCAGGGAAGGCTACCCGCACAGCATAGCTACACGCATAAGGCTTAACACTTACAAATACAGTGTCACCTGAAAGAATGAGCAAAGGCGGGAGGGGGAAAACTCCCGCCAAAATGGGCCAGTCCGTATGATGGAGGATCTTTTGCGTGATACCTGACGAGGTAAAGACAAAAGATCTGACCAAGAATGCGACAGCTCACTGACAGCAGCGTGGCAGACAGCACGCCACTGCACTGTGACCAATAGCCGCCGCCTGCTCACCAACTCCTGCCAGAGCACGTGCCTAGCCTGCAGTTGGTAGAAGACGAAGAGTGCACGGCACGCCTGCTCTATGTCAGACGCTACCTGTCCACCACTCACAGGCAGGGCACGTGCATAGGTTACAGTTGGTAACGTGTTGGGCCGGCTAAACCCCTTGGATACCCACCTTCGGCTATAAAAGACAGCAAATGGTATTATCATTTCATCATCTACTATCTCGTATAACTTACTTGATAACTGCTCTAATAGTATTCATATACTTTTATATTCAAAGAGCAATATAGACTGATTCTCACGCCGGAGGGTGGTCACAAGGAGGAGCCCCCCCCTTCTCAGTGACGAGCTTACGGTGTCTGTTTTGCAGGTTCCCTGAAGTACAACTTACTCTGCTGGACCTAACCTTCGTGGGAAACATTACTTAGCCCCCAGATTACCTATAATCTGCCCGGGGTCACTTAGTGTTTCTTCAAAGATGGAACAATATTCCTTTAAAACTTCAAATTGCATGCCCATGCATGGAGAGGTATATATATCTAAAGATAATGCATCTTAGTGTGCAATATGAAAGCCTCTTTTATCACCTTAGCGCCTAGCCGTCTATGTATCGTAATTCGCTCTTTCGCATCTTACTTTTCATAACGGATACCCTAAGATATGATATGAAATTGTATAAATTGAACGCAATAAAGTATAAACAACACACAATAAAAAGGAATGAACAAACCAATGTTGATATAATATGCTTTATCAATTAAGATATGAATTTGATACGCAGGGCCACTTTCCCACAAAACAAATATTAATGATATATATTTTTAATAAAGTTGACAAACCTCTTGCCCTTTCATACGCATATCTTGTCTTATTATAGATTTTACTTCCTCCAACCAGCTTGTAAGACAACAAAATAATGGGATTATTTCGTTAAACTCATTTCAACTTGAACTTTAAACCATTCAAACTATATAATATATTAGGTACGTGAAATACGTTCAAAGGTTAAAAAGCATAAAACGTTCAAGCCATATTCTCATCTTAAAGCGTTTAAAGCTTAAACATTTAAACGTTCAGGCTTAAAATCCTGATACCTTCAAGGTTAAAACTCATCACTCAAAACTCAAAATTATCGATTGAAGCTTCAAATTGATGATTAATTGAATCGATTTCAAAAATTAACCGATCAATTGGCTTCAATTTCAATTTCAATTTCAATTCGTATCAAAAACTTAACAAAAACCTGTGAAACAAGAGGAGCGGCGCTTGTGTTTTTCCGGCGAGTTGCAAGACCCTCGTTGTCGACTCCGGTGATAGTGAAGGAGGTGTGCTGATGCCGGCAAGTGGTGGAGGAGACGGATTGAGGGGGGGGGGACAGGCAGATGAGTGTAATTGTGATTTACGGTTTCTGAAAATCAACGTTCTGCGGTGTCGCATACGCAATGTATGATAAAGGATTAGGGAAAAGTTAAAATACAAATTAAGACAAAAATGAGAAGAGTGAGAAGGATTTGTGGCCACATAAAAAACCCCTCAAAAAAATTCCAAAAAATTAATAAAAAAATCATAACTCAAAATATAAATAAAAAAACAAAAATGTTTTCCTCATCATTCTTGTTCCAAAAAAAAACCTGAAAAGACACAATGCAGAGACAAAAGACACAATGACGAAAATGAACAAAAGACACAATTATAACTAAAAAAAGACACAATAAATCGCACAATATAAAACAATGCCGAACAAAATATAACACAATTTTGACTAATATAACACAGTATCAAGAAAAAAAGACACAAAACCAAGGTAAAAAGACACAATTAATGACGAAAATGAACACAAAACACAATGATAAACAAAAAGACACAATGATCTTTTTCCTCAACATTATGTTTTTTTAAACGAGAAATACGATAGAAACGTTTTTGTGTTTTTACTTTTTTTGTTTTTTTATTAAATTTTGAGTTATGAATTTTTATTTATTTTTAATTTTTTTTGAAGGGTTCTTTGTGTGGCTATAAATTTTTCTCATCCTTCTCATTTTTTTGTCTCCCTTTATAGAATAACTTGACCCAAAGGATTATTGTATTTGATCATTTATCATATAATTTATTATTCTTTTTATAAATTGATATAGTTAAATTACTTAAATTAAACATGGCTATATATAGATATATAGCTATTATTACCAAGTTTAAGTGAAATAACTCATCTACCTATATTATTAAAGCAACACAATGTTTCTACATATCATTCAATTAGACCCTCCAAACTACCAAGTGTACATGTTTCTATTTTTAAAAAATTTCTTCTTCATGAATTATAAAATGAAAAATATGTTGTTGGTGGAAATCAAACTCACTACCTTACTTTTAAAATACTTGTGGCTTACCAACTCAACTAGGATGCATTGATGTTAGCATTTTCTTTTTCTTAATTGTTATAGATTCACAAAATTCTATTTTAATTTATTTTATTTTTAACCAACCGTGTATTTCACGGGCTATATCCTAGTAATGTATGAAATAAGTTGAAGCGAATAAAAATTATTTCATAAGTTTCTTCTAAAGAATAAAATAGACTATTCTTTACAAATATTAATTTGTTATACCAAAAATATTCCAATATTATGATGAAAAGCGGCTATATTTCAACCCTTAATTTTATTCCCTATAAAATACAAATGAAAAACAAAATGGTAATCATTATCGAACATGGGTGCCACCTTCATTTGCGCCTTAAATTCTCCAAACGCAACTACCAAGTACTTTATTTCATCTTAAATTTTAATAACATTCAACATAAATCCAACACTATATACCTGAAGAGGTAGGTCCCAGCAGAGGCCAGTTGGACCCGCAAGACTCACCTTAAACAGGGACGTCTGCGCAGAGACCAACTGGATCCGCAGGACCAACCATGCTCAGAGACGTGACGTCCTTACGCGCAGTATGCAAGCTGGTCCCGCAGGAAATGCCTCCTATGGTGAAGGACTCCGCCTGTTCCCGCAGCCTCGGATACAAGCCATGAGGGAAGGCCACCCGCGCAGCATGGCTACACGCACTAGGTACTTAGCTCTCGATCATTCAGTGTCACCTGAAGGAATGAGCAAAGCCGGGAGCAATCCCGCACAGAGGCGGGAGGGGGAATACTCCCGCCCAAATAAGCCAGTCTGTATACTGAAGGACCTTTTACTGTACCTGACGAGGTATGGGCGAAAGATCTGATCAGAGATACGACAGCTCACTGATACAGTATGGCGAGCAGCATGCTCCTGTACTGTATCACTATTAGCCGCTGCCTACTCACCAACTACTGTCATACCACGTGCGTAGCCGGCAGTTGGTGGAAAGGGAATAGTATACAGCAGGCCTGGTCACTATCAGCCGCTGCCTACCCACCAACTGCCAGCAGGGCATGTGCGTAGGCTACTGTTGATGAACAGGAACACTGTTGCAGCCGGCCATACCTCCTTGGAAACCTACCTTCGGCTATAAATACCCCAAATGGTATGATCATCTAAACACAACATATCTTATCACATTATCATCATAATATACCTGATATCTGCTCTAGCAATCTCTTAATATACTTTTATATTTAAAGAGCAATCTAGTCTGATTCTCACGCCGGAGGGTGGTCACAAGGAGGAACCCCCCCTTCTCAGTGACGAGCTCACGGTGTCTGTTTTGCAGGTTATCAGAAGAACCATCTTCCAAGGGTCTAACCCCTCGTGGGAAACAGCTATCCAACCCCCAGGTTACCAGTAATCTGTCCGGGGTCCGGTTAGTGTTTCTTCATTGGCGCCATCCGTGGGAAAAGCTAGAACTTTATTTTTCTCCAGTTTTTTCAAACTTCTACAAAGATGGTTAGAGAAATTCCGGTAACCATAACCCCTGCTACTAGGGGGAATACCGGCAACACAGTTTTTACAAACACTACCCCGGCTACCGAAGCCGGGGCAAGTGAAGTAAATTTTACGAACACTACCCCACTTACCAAAGCTGGGGCAAGTGCAGTAAATGATCGCCTACTGGGATCCACCGATACCCAGTTTGAGAAACGAAGACTCCCCCGCCAGACTCTCGATGAAGTTAAGGCATGGGCGGAGGCACGACAAAAGGAATTCCAGGCTGAGTTGGACGAACGCTTGCGTTCCGTGCAACAGGCCGACGAATTCGAATACTGGGAGGATGACTCGGAGGAATCCGACTCCGACGCGAACCCTCGCCATAGGGCAAAAGGGAAGCATAAGGAAACGGAATCCCAACCGAAAAGGCATTTTGGACAAGCCTTCAAACCAAAAAGCACAGGTGGAAGTCCACGAGACTTCTCTAAAACGTTCAGACCAAACGTTGCAAATGCAGGAACGTCCAAATTTGCAAGGGACATTGCTGAAGCAATCGCCCCAAAGAGTGCCAAACAAATGCCCAACATAGGCACATATGACGGTATATCTGATCCAGACGATCATTTGAACAGGTTCATAGCAGGGGCAACCGTCAGCAATTGGACGGAACCCACGTGGTGTTACATGTTCCAAATGACGCTGGTTGGGGCTGCTAGAGCATGGTTCGATCGTCTACCGGTCAACCACATCTACGACTGGGCAGACTTCCAACAGAAGTTTAGCCAACACTTCAGCCAGCAACGGAAGTATACCGAGGAGCAATGGACAATCCTCAAATGCATACGAGAGGAAGACGAATCTCTGCCAAACTTCATCACTCGCTTCAACTCAAAGAAGCTAAGTTTGGGCAATATCAGCGAAGATCTTGTTCGCGCTGCCTTCATCCAGGGCGCACATGACCCAGAGCTCATTCGCACCCTAACGGGTAAAGATGGCATGCCATCCACATGGGATGGCATCATGACAGCAGCAAAACGCTATGCGAAAACAGAGAAGCAACTGGGTAGAGATCTCCCACAGAGCACAAACCTCTACACCCAGAGGACGAGAGAAGACAACGTCCTCACCGCCCGACTAAATAAAAAACGAAAGCTAGGCATTTGGCAGTCAAGGGTAAACTTTGACACCTCATCCGGCTTGCAACATCGGTTGGGCGGAAGGGATAATGTACAGTCGCACCGGAACTCCAGATGGACGCCACTCACCAAAAGCGTCACTGAGATATTCGCCACTGAAGAGCTCCCATGGCCAAAACCTCCAATAATCCGACATCGTCACGATGCAGATCGGAGCAAATACTGTGACTTTCACAAGACAAAGGGCCACAACACTGAAGAATGCATAGATGTAAAAGATATGGTCGAAGCATTTGTCAGAGATGGGACGCTCGCGCACCTCGTGGCGTAATAAAGGCTGAGCAGGCGGGTGCGTATAGAACCCCAGCTGGGGAAAACACGAATCAATTCCAGCTTCAAAATCGAGACTACATGCTGCGTAAAGAACGAGATCCCGAACCAGGTGCGTATCGGCTCGATGGCACTCCCATCCCAACAAGGGAGCTCATTTACACAGTTTGCATGTAAATCAATTCCAATTTGTAAAGAAAAGGCCAAGAGCCACTTCTAATGGAAATGATTCTCTTTAAGAATATCGAAGCTGATGATTTTACATTTATACTTTTCTGAACACTAATATGCCGGTTTTCACCGCATAATTACGTGAAGTCATTGCATGGGAAGGCGGTCCTACCCGCATGAACCCAATAACGTGACAAACCTTCACGCAGGTCAGTTGAAGGGGAAAAAGTTCAGCACCCAAAAATGAAAGTGCCGGTCTATCCGCATGAATCATTAAGGAAACTGAATAATAACCTATCAACAACCGCGCGTCGTACGGTTAAAACTATCCAACACTGGTGACGGCATTCACATTACGTGAAGTCGTTGCGTGGGAAGGCGGTCTTACCCGCACGAACCCAATAACGTGGCAAACCTTCACGCAGGTCAGTTGAAGGAGAAGAGTTCAATTATCCCAAAAATGAAAGTGCCGGTCTATCCGCATGAATCATGAAAGGAAAATGAACACTAACCTATCGACAACCGCGCGTCGAACGGTTCAAAACAAAATTCTTAAAAAGGATAAGGAAAACCTACACGCAGGTCAGATAAGGGTAAAGTTTTGCCATCCTACTAAGTGCAAGTGACGGTTCTACCCGCACAATCACGAAAGAGGAAGCAAAACTTCACACCTATTATCAACCACGTTCAAAGGTTAACTTATCCTCAAAAGGTAAGAAAAACCTACACGCAGGTCAGATAAGGGTAAAGTTTTGCCATCCTACTAAGTGCAAGTGACGGTTCTACCCGCACAATCACGAAAGAGGAAGCAAAACTTCACACCTATTATCAACCACGTTCAAAGGTTAACTTATCCTCAAAAGGTAAGAAAAACCTACACGCAGGTCAGACAAGGGTAAAGTTTTGCCATCCTACTAAGTGCAAGTGACGGTTTTACCCGCACAATCACGAAAGAGGAAGCAAAACTTCACACCTATTATCAACCACGTTCAAAGGTTAACTTATCCTCAAAAGGTAAGAAAAACCTACACGCAGGTCAGATAAGGGTAAAGTTTTGCCATCCTACTAAGTGCAAGTGATGGTTCTACCCGCACAATCACGAAAGAGGAAGCAAAACTTCACACCTATTATCAACCACGTTCAAAGGTTAACTTATCCTCAAAAGGTAAGAAAAACCTACACGCAGGTCAGATAAAAGTTAAAGTTTAGCCATCTTACCAAGTGCAAGTGACGGTTCTACCCGCACAATCACGAAGGAGGAAGCGAAACTTTAACCCACTATCAACCACGTTCAAAGGTTCTTATTCTAAACACTTGGAAAATTGCTAATTTAAACTAAGTATGCAAGTCATAAGTTTATAAAGCAAGGAACCCAAAGAAGGAAATAACAATCTTATACGCAAAAAGATTAATATTTCAAGAATATATTACAAGAATGGCCGGGTAACTACCCGCCTAAAAGAAAAAAAAAAAAAAAAAACTATACAAGTCTATCTTAGCAATGGGAAGGGATCTTCAGGATCAAGCTTCAGGGCCGCTTCCACTTGGACCCGCTCCGTCAGAAGAACGGGGTGGTTCGAGGAACGCTTTGAGGACAGCTAACCCATCATCAGCAGCAGCTACTTCGTCCACCTTCTCCACCACTGGATGCGGGAAGGCGGCGTATTGGTTCAATGCTTGGTCATAAATGGCTTCGGTATCCACATTGAACAAAGGGAAGTTGGAAGGCGGGACGCCTTTCTCAACAAACCCTAGACCAAGCAAGAAGCCGGCCTTTTCCCCATCCTCATGAGAAGCGTTGAGGGCTGCGGTCATAGCATCATCGTAAGAGGTCTCTGAAAAGACCCGACGCACAACCTACAAAGAAAACACAAGTATTAGAACCTTTTCTTACAAAAGAAAAGCGTGAAGATAAATCTAAACATACCTGAGGCAACGCTTCTCGAAGAAGCCATTGGAGGGCAGCTTGAGCTTCGTTATGGGCGCGTTCGGCTTCGCTCTTGTTAAGGTTGGCAAGTAAAACTTCCTTTGCGGCAGCCTCTTCGACGCCCTTAAGCTTCCGCTGGGTCTGGTCAAGCACCCCCCTCTGGTCCAGGATTTCCTGGAGTTTCTTGGCATCTTCCATTGCCAAGGCATCATGAGCGCGTTGGAGAGCCTCTAATTTGGCCTTGAGCTCCTCATTCTCCACACGCAAAGGCTCAGCAACGGCTTCAGCCTTGGCAGCCCTCTCGGTTGCGTTTCGCGCAGTCTCCCTGGCCAGCCGAAGCTGTTCATTCACAGCCTGGGCAGCCTTGGAGCGGGCCTCGAGTCGCGCTTGAACTTCAACCTCGAGGGCCTTGAAGGCCTTCTCCTTGTCAGCGGCAGCTGCCGCCAGCTGTTGGTTCTCCTCCCGAAGAGCACGCGCCTCAGATATGTCCTTGGCGTGAGCTGCTTTCAACTTGTCGTTTTCACGACAAAGCAGCTCGACGCGCGGCTGCATCCGGGCCTGGAGAACCCGAAGCTCATTAGTTAGCCTACCCTCCTGGTAGCTAACCATGGCTTCCCCCAACGCACCCGGAGGAGCAGCGTGGCGAGCCCAGTCCACGCACTCCACAGGTGTGCGAAGGGTTGTTCCTCGGCGTATGTTCCATCGAGGAACATACACTTCATTGGAATCCGACACTGCAAAAGAAACAAAAGCAGTAAGGAAAACATGATACAAAACATAAGGGAAAAAGAAAGGAACCCTACGCACCTGTAGGGTCAATGACAGGCCGATAGCCGCCAAACCCATCACCTGAACCTAAAGGAAATCCATCCAACAGGTCAGGCAGACGGGAAGGTGGCAAAGATCGGCGGGAAGCCCTGCGCGTACCTGATGGTCCGGCCATCGGTGCCGGTGGCGCGGGCATGGTGGCAGCCGCCGTGGTCGCCGTTGTGGTCACCGCCGTGGCCGCCGCCTTGTAAGCAGCAGCAGTAACCGCCGGCTCTGTGAAGGATGCTGTAAAAATCGCACTCACAGCCGGCGGTGACGTCATCACTGCCGGAACAGTTGGCTCAAAGGAATGAGCAACTGGACCAGCGGATGCAGGCGCAGGCGCCTGGGTCGACGCCTCAGGAAGGCTGACCGAGCCTACCGTCATTGGCGGGGAGGTACTCCCCTGCGGTTCACCCCGGAATGCGTCAACACCCACGCCTGCACAAAGAGTGTTAAATTTATAGTGATAAATTTGCAAAGACATTATGATTGTACTTACGGGTTTTCTTGACCCTGAACGTACGGACGGGCGGGGAGGAACCCGATGGAGCCGGCCTCTTGGTACCGGTCACCGTCGTCTTCGTTGGTTCTCCGGAGGTAACGGTCGTAGCCTCCGGAGCAGTGCTCTTCTCACCACCGGGCTTCCCCGCCACCTCTTCACTATCTGACTCCGAGTCAGAGAGAACCACTGGATCAGCTGTGGAGGCCTTCTCCTTCCCCTTCACGCCGGCAGCAGCCTTCTTCTTCCGCACAAGGGGAGGACCATCTGCGGATTCCTCAGAAGACAGGATGTAAGGATTTTCAGCAACGGGTACAGCATTGAGGGGTTCGGGATAGAATATCTCCTTACCTGGCCGCCGGTGGCTCAGGATCTCTTGGCCCGGCGGATAGACCTCCACAAACCTATCCGCCGTTTGCTCCAGGATGGGCAACTCATTGTCATCCAGAGCACGAGTGCCCACCCGCACATGACTGTCAGCTTCCCGCGGGAACAGGAGCGACTCCAAATTATTCCCCTCTGAAAGAAAAAGAAACAGTTAGAAAATTAACTAATATCAGCAAGAAAGACAAGACATACCATAAGGAATAGAGTTCAAACCGTATTCAAGAAGGATGGGAAATCGGGACGCATCCTTCCATACCCGGCTCATCCCCAGCAGCACCATCCCGGACTCCGCAAACCGGTAAACCGGAGATTGGACCCGGGATATCTTCGCGAACCATTCCGCCTCCTGGTAACTGGAAGCATGAAGGCTCGGAAGCGCTTGACCCTTCTTGAACTTCATAGCAATGGGGATGGCGCGGGCAGAGATGTAGAAGAACTCCCGCTTCCACGATCGGAGACTGCGCTCGGTCACGCAGATCTTCAAACCCTTAATACGGGTTGTCAGGGTGTACCACCCCTGGACGCACCTCCAAGTATAGAAGGTCATCAGGCGGTCCACGTAGGGCTCAATACCCAGAATCCGGCACACCCACTCGAAGTGCCGGACCTTGGCAATCGCCATCGGATGCACCTCGGTCAGGTGCACACCGTGCCTCTCCAGGACACGATACATAAACTTTGTCAATGGAAACCTAAGGTTCCCATAAACAAAGAATGCAGCATATACCCCGATCTTGCCACTGGGGGCATCGTACACAGTCTGGTGGGATTCAGGAAACTCAGGCTCGAGAGACTCGAGCATGAACTTCCTGACGATGTACTGGTACTGATCGACAGGTAGAGCACACTGGCACTCGCCAGCAGTACTCCTATCGTCGGCTACAGCTTCAGCATCATGAGAAGACATTTTTGCAGAAAGGAGTGATTTCGGGAAAATGCTTGCCTGAAAAAGGGGAGTATTTGCCGGAAATCACTAAGAAGAAGAAGAAGAGAGGTGAAAGTGTGGATTACAAAGGGGCCTCTCCCCCTTTATATACTAATCGCAATTAATGCGGTGAATTTAATGCGGAGGAGAGAGAAATCGAAGGTGCAATGAAACTATGACACGTGGCAAAAAGCAGGCTGGCAACAGCTGTTGACAGGACGTGTGCCAGTAATTTCGCGGCCACGCGCCCGAAAAATCGTGCCCACGCGCCAGAAAAAGCGTCTGGAATGACCATGTTCTGTCACGTCACCATAACTTCCTGCACGTCCTGACACAGTCAGAAGAAACCGTCGCACGACGTTTCAGAGGTTTGGACTGTTCTTATCTTTCCACCAACTCTTCGAATTTCAAAATTCAAAATTTAAAAATATTAAAAAGTAAGCGGGAAAATACCCCTTACCCCTTGGCAAACAAGTAACCGTTAGACGGACGCGGGTACAGTGTAAAGGCAAAACCCTTCACATACCTAGCACCCGCAGGGAATTGAAGCCAAGTAAACCTTGGCGAACAAGTAACCGTTAGACGGATGCGGGTACAGTGTAAAGGCAAAACCCTTCACATACCTAGCACCCGCAGGGAATTGAAGCCAAATATTCCTCGGCAACCAAGTAACTATAAGACAGGTGCGGGTACAGTGTAAAGGCAAAACCCTTCACATACCTAGCACATGCAGGGAATTGACGCTAGGAATACCTTGGAAGTAAAGTAACCGTAAGACGAGCGCTGGTACAGTGTTAAGGCAAAACCCTTCACATACCTAGCGCTCCGCTGGGAATTGAAACCAGGAAGGATCTTCTGGGCAATGCTTGCGGAAACGGAAATAACATCCCCGCATAGCGGGAACGTTGAGAACTACGTTGTTTGAAGCTCCAGGATGGAATTGGTGGTTTTAACATAATTGATCACTATGTTCAAAACTACCAAAACCTCATGGAGAATCCACACAACTGGGACTCAATGCTCCTGACTTGCGAGGAGGTTACAGACCTACCCGCATCATACCCAAAGACCAAGCAGGAAACTCGGGCATTTCTGCAAGTGACAAGGACTTCCCATGGAAAACCTTACAAAACCATTTTCAAAACCCTTTGCTTAAGTCCAAAAGTTCACCTCACTTTATTAAACACGCATGAGAAGAACATTGGACTGGGGGGACTTGAAGAGGTAGGTCCCAGCAGAGCCCAGTTGGACCCGCAAGACTCACCTTAAACAGGGACGTCTGCGCAGAGACCAACTGGATCCGCAGGACCAACTATGCTCAGAGACGTGACGTCCTTACGCGCAGTATGCAAGCTGGTCCCGCAGGAAATGCCTCCCATGGTGAAGGACTCCGCCTGTTCCCGCAGCCTCGGATACAAGCCATGAGGGAAGGCCACCCGCGCAGCATGGCTACACGCACTAGGTACTTAGCTCTCGATCATTCAGTGTCACCTGAAGGAATGAGCAAAGCCGGGAGCAATCCCGCACAGAGGCGGGTGGGGGAATACTCCCGCCCAAATAAGCCAGTCTGTATACTGAAGGACCTTTTACTGTACCTGACGAGGTATGGGCGAAAGATCTGATCAGAGATACGACAGCTCACTGATACAGTATGGCGAGCAGCATGCTCCTGTACTGTATCACTATTAGCCGCTGCCTACTCACCAACTACTGTCATACCACGTGCGTAGCCGGCAGTTGGTGGAAAGGGAATAGTATACAGCAGGCCTGGTCACTATCAGCCGCTGCCTACCCACCAACTGCCAGCAGGGCATGTGCGTAGGCTACTGTTGATGAACAGGAACACTGTTGCAGCCGGCCATACCTCCTTGGAAACCTACCTTCGGCTATAAATACCCCAAATGGTATGATCATCTAAACACAACATATCTTATCACATTATCATCATAATATACCTGATATCTGCTCTAGCAATCTCTTAATATACTTTTATATTTAAAGAGCAATCTAGTCTGATTCTCACGCCGGAGGGTGGTCACAAGGAGGAACCCCCCCTTCTCAGTGACGAGCTCACGGTGTCTGTTTTGCAGGTTATCAGAAGAACCATCTTCCAAGGGTCTAACCCCTCGTGGGAAACAGCTATCCAACCCCCAGGTTACCAGTAATCTGTCCGGGGTCCGGTTAGTGTTTCTTCAATACCAACTCAAACGAAACCTCAAACTCACTCCCACAATGTCTCAAAAACCACCTCTAATTATTTTATTTATCCTCCTTATTTTCCTCACTTCAAACTCTATCAATGCACTCACACCACCAAAACAAAAAACTAAGCCACAAACCAATGTCATCAACCAATTCTTAACTCTTCAAAATAAGGCTCGAGCCGCCCTGCGAATGCAACCACTCGTGTGGGATGCGGGGCTTGCACGATATGCCGACATGTACGCTAGACAAAGGCGTCAAGATTGCTTGTTAAAGCATTCAAACGGACCGTATGGGGAGAACATATTTTGGGGTAGTGGTGATGGGTGGACACCGGCTCAAGCAGCATTGGCGTGGGTAACAGAGCAACGATGGTATAGCTATGGCTCGAATTCGTGCAATGGAGGAAGGGAGTGTGGACATTATACACAAATTGTGTGGAAAAAAACCAAGAGGGTTGGGTGTGCTAGGGTTACATGTTTTGGTGGTAGAGGTGTTTTTATGACATGTAATTATTATCCTGCTGGTAATTATATAGGTGAGAAACCTTACTAAGTTATTATCATTGTATTTTTGGTAGACAGCATGCCAATAAATCAAAATGTGTCTTATCATGTATCCAAAACATTTGAAGACAGTTTAGAGACAGATTAATGATATGTGGAATAAATTATGTGAGTTAATATCTTTAATAGATACAAATGATTATTCGGGTTCTTTGTATTTTCTAAATCTAATACCCATGCATGTATGTGAATGTGGATATGCATAAAATAGAGTTATAAATTTGGTGAATTACATAGTGTAAACTCACATAGAATATGGAATGAACTTCGGTTTTTGACAAATGTGGTTTCTTAAAATTACCGATTTTAATTAGTCCAATAGTTTACTTTGGGCTTTTATTGTGCAACTAGATTTATCCCCCCGTATTACGGAGGTTGTTTTACATTATTGGTTTTTAATATTTATATACGTATATTTGGATTTTAATTTTATTTATCGTAAGAAAGTTAATAATTAATATACTTGAGGTTTGAGATAAAATGGTTTCACAAATAAATGATATGTTATAATCTGGTTTAAAAGCTATCTGGGTTTGGTGATACCAATTACCCGTTTATTTTCTTTATTATAAAATTGTTTCTTAATTATAAATAATATCTTTTTTTAAATAAAAAAAGATATTAATTTTTAGTATATCCCTATTTTATAGGATTTTCATATCAAATATTTTTTGAAATTAATTTTTAATATAATGAGATGTTATAATCCGTTTAAGAGCTATCTGGGTTTTGTGAGACCTTTAGCCGTGAATTCGGGTCAAATGCGTGAGAAACCTTCATTTACAAATAAAACAATCTGATGGCTTGAGAGAATGGTTGTTTTATATTTTTTGTTTTTTAATATTTATTTTTTGGATTTTAATTTTCTTTATTGTAAGAAAGTTAATAATATATTTAGGGTTTGATGATGAAAGGGTTTCATAAATAAATGATATGTTATAACCCGTTTAAAAGCTATATGGATTTGGTGACCTATGACCCGCTTATGTTTTTTACTATAAAATTGTTTATTAATAATATCTTTTTTTCTTTTTGAATTAGATATTAAATTTTAGTATATCCCTGTTTTATAGGATTTTCATATCAAATAATTAGTAAGATTAATTTTTAATTTAATGAGAAGTTATAACCCGTTTAAGAGCTATCTGGTTTTGGTAAGACTCATACCCCATAAATTTGGGTTAAATCAATAAGAGGTCTCCATTTAAAAATTAAGCAATCTGGTGGCTTCCATAAGCGAGGGGAGGGGGGGGGAGCACATCACGACACGTAGAATTTTAGGGGTTTTGTTTATATATATTATAGATAATTTCATTTAGCTATCAATTTTAATTGCTAGCTGTTTAAAAAAAATACTGTCAATTTAAGTCCAAGCAATTACTGTCATCTAGCCGACGGTTAAATATGTGAGTTTCAATGAAAAGATAGTAGCATCTTCACCTAATGGTAAAAGCAACACATATTAAAGTTCATAATCAACAAAAACAAATGTTAAAGAATGACCTAAAATCTCATCTATACTATGTTGCCAACCATTGCTTACCATCCATAGATTAACGTTCATAGTGCGAAGGAACTAAATTTGAATCGTTAATAATGAACTCTGCCGTTTTAATTAAAAGTAGGTTGAGCGATGGAATGTTGAAGCATCGGCTATTAGGTTAAACGATTTGAAATTGAAATATGGAGACAAATTGGGGAAATATATTAAGACTTCTGTCGTTTTGACAAATAGTAGACATCAAGAATTTAAGAGCAAATATTTATTATAATTTATCAATACCAAAGGCCAGATATTAGATTATTAGGTAAAAAAAAGTTATAAGCTTTTAAAAAGGTCTCGTTTTAAAAAATTGAGATGTCTCCTCAATGTATGATAAAAGGTCAATTTTTGACGTCTAGTTTTTCCACGATTTTATATTTTTGTTAATTGAACCATTTTTAAGTTAATAGTTACTTGGTTAGTATTTAACTTTTATTATTATTTTTCTTTCTTTGCACGAAACGGTTTTTTAAAAGAAAAAAAACAAGGTTCTAGCAGAAGGTAGAAAATACAAACAATTAAAAACCAAAAAGATAAGAAAAATCGGCTAACGAAAGAGTTAAATACAAACAATTAAAAACCAAAATGATAAGAAAAATCGGCTAACAAAAGAGTTAACATAATTGTAAAGAACACAAATTTATAAATATACAATATTGGGAGATATTGTGCATTAATAACTGTACATCCTGCAATGAAATCTGTACACCACCCCACGTGTAATCCATCGTTTTTCTTTATTGCCAGGTGTCACTGAATCAGGCAACATGTTCTCATCTGTTGTTTTGACATTTATGCCCTGGCTTCTCTCTCTTCTTCACCATTTATGATCTCTATCTTCACTGACTCTCTCTCATTTGCTCTGACGACCCACCGTTTGCAATTTTGGGAGTTGTATGGTGTTGTCTTGCTGTTTCCAGCAACGTTGTACATCTCTTCTTTCATGTGGTGTTGACGGCTGTTTCCGGCCCTAGGCGACGGCGCACAACGGTGACAAACAATTCATCTTTTATAGGTTAATTTTTCTGGTCTTCATTAGTTACAAATAATTCTTTAGAAAGATGGATTAGCGGCTTTAGATGGACCAATTCTTATAATCAGAGCATAGATTATAATTAGAACAATTGGTTGTGTATGACTTTTCAATAAATATACTAATTGATTAATTATTTACTTGCAAGAAAAATCACTAATTATGTCCCTTTGGGTTTTGTAGAATATTTGGCAAGGTGAAGCCTTCTACTCTTGCTTATCACTGAATCAGTTGATGTTTTGTGAGTGACTTTGTAGTTTGTTTATTAAGGTAAGTCACTCACCTTTAATAGAATATACTCATTGGTTTGTTTGTTTTGATGGTTAACGGTGTATCAACTATATTGGATTGTTTGGGCTTTTCTAAGTATACTTTTAAGTTTTAAGGGTTACATACTTCATTGAATGGTTCGGGGTTGAATTCATTGATGTCATTAGAGATGCATGCTCAAAGCAAATAAGTGATAAGTTTGTGTTTTCGGTTTCACGATCCGCCGCCGCAACGCGACGGGTTTAACTAGTAGTTGCTCAGTTAATTCCAAATTCTTAACCTTTGATCCTGATCTACACATAAAGGATTAAGCCTTTATAACTTCAATGGATTTTAAAAGAGAAACATATTTGGCATCAAAACTCTATCACCCTACACCTGCCAAATAACCTACATGGCCGGCCCAACTATTTTGGTGGCCTAAAACAAACAAAAAATATGGGGCTTTTTTTTACAAAAAAAAGTTGAGTTCGTAGTTTTCAAATTTTTATTCATTCTGCTTCACATTTAATTAAACGAATAAGTTAAAAAATATATATCAAAATAGTTTCATTTCTCTTTAGACAATATATTTTGTAATAGTAGATGACAATGTTAAACTTGTTTTTAAAAGAAACCAACCAACGCGAATGTGTTGAAATACGACATGAAAGCAAGTTGCTTGGAAGATAATGAAAAACATCTTGAGAACAACACCAAACACATTTTGGGCACCTTCAACATGTGCATTTACAATTATAATGTCCATATGTCATTTTTGTCTTGAAGAAAATGAGTGTTATAAATAATATAATTTAATCTTCTAAACTTGAAACAGTTTTGCCCTTTGAAAACTATAATATACACTTAAGTTATTGAATTAAATTTTGTTTTAAAAAAATTATAGGTAGTTGAAGTAATAGAAAAAGGTATTGAGTTGATCTTTATTGTGAAAAAAAGTAAAAATATTGATTTCTTGTTGCGCCACCTGTTTCCCTCTTAAGAGAAACAGGTGGGGTTTGAACACTCGTCAAACCCCACCTGTTTGTAATGGGGTGTATATTATAGTTTGAACACTCGTCAGCCACCTACCAACTAATTTATATAGGTTTCAGTTTACCAACAGACTAGAGTTGCTTGTTTCTTTCCAAAATCAAACTATCCTTATTTTATATTAACTACATATATATATATATATATTTTTTAATTTGGGGCCTCAAAAATTATGGGGGCCCAAAGCCCTAGACTTAGTTTGTAACACTAACGGGCCGGCTCTGATAACCTAGCAAGTTGTGAGGAGTACCTGCATCAATTTCTTTCTCGAATCGCTTTCTTTGACCTCATTATGCATACACAATATGCCTTGAATAGAGAAAGCATAAGTAAAAAGAATTTACACCATTGCTCGATTACCTGCCAAACTGAGCTACAAAAACTATATGAAAGAAAAAATGTTATACAGACTGATCAAATACATCTAAAGAAGCTAGAACAAAAAAAGAAAGAAAGAAAGAAATAATATGTGTGTTCCTTCCTGATAGTATATGTAATACATTTTTACTAACTTTCTGAATTCTTAAAAATCGTTAGTATATGTAATATACTTTTTCACCTAAAACATATATGTAAAGATTTAATAATTATAATTATTGATACTCTAACCTCATGTAGTACGTAGGCAATATATGATGGACTAACAAACTAAAAAACAGTTTTGCTTAAAAAAAATTAAAGAAAAACTCTCTTACTTTTACATGAAATATAGCATTGCATTAAAATAATACAAAATTATTTATTTTTAATTTGGTTTTAATAAAGTCAAATTTATAGGTGAGTTATTTTTAAGTGGGCTCCCAAAGCCACAAACTAAAGCCCTCGAAAGATAATATCAGGCCCCTCAATTCCTCAAAATTCAAATGCCTAAAATTGGCATAAATTACAAAATCAATTTTGTTTGCTTTTTTTCGTTACCAAATGAATCCTAGGGGTGCCTACCCCCTTAATAAAAGCTTTGTATATGCCATGCTTTCATATATGAATGGTGAAATTTCAATTATTTCTACTTCAATATTTGTGTGGTTTTTTTTTCGAAGGCTAAACTACAACTAGATTCACCTAACCTGCATACTGCAGATTTGAACCATTGACCTCCAACGCAAAGAGAGCGCCTACCAAACACCCGAATATAGTTGGGCCAAATGCCTATTGGTCGTATTTTGTAATTACAGTGTGAGAATATAACTTAATAATAAACACTTGAATTTTATCAAATGAAAGAGCCGCAGAATATGGGCCGGCCCAGTGTACATCTAAACTATGAAAAACACTTTTTAGAGCATGGGCTGGACCTATTGAGGCCCAAACAAAAAAATAATTAGAAACCTGGCCACTCTAGTGGGCTGCTAACCAAAAACCATCACATGGTCCAAGGCTTATTACATGAGAGATAAATCAAGGTTAATGTGGCCAGCCCAACCAACTTGACCCATTAAAACTACTTTTATTACTTACAAAATAATTAATTAATAACATTTCTATAGCAAATACTATCAAAATAGTTGTTATACTAAGAAAAAAAGTTGTATTTGTTTTTGTATGCTTTGAAACATACATGGTTGACCAAGCAAACCACTTTTTATTTATTTTTAAAAACTTTACATACTGAGTCAAGAATGATAAAAGGAACCAAAATATTATATGTTTTTTTAGTTCTAATTTGTTGCTCTTGTGCTGATAATGAGAGTTGGATAATTGGCAAGCAGGCTTGGAGTTGGTCTAGTAGCTGATAGGCTTGACCAACATCTAGCACGGCTGGAGATTCCGAATGGTCATTTTACTTGATGAAGTATGTTAATTAAACCCTAACGTGTGAGACTTAGTGGTTGATTTTACTCGATGTAGTATGTTCATAGTCCTCAGGGTGTGATCCCCTCGTTCGTTTCTTTCGAATGTGATCATCTTTCTAAACTTTCTATCTACGGTTTCGTCTCATTGGTGATTCTTTTTTGTTCATTGTTTATTCTTGTTGTCATTTCTGTTCTAGGTCATCATATTGTCAATCCAAGTTCTTATTAATAGTTGTATTTGTCCTTTCTTGTATTTTTCATTCGGTAAACACTTCTGATTTGGGATTAATAAGATGGATTTACCATTTCTAATACAATCCTATTAATCTAACTAGTTATAAAAATTAGTTTATCAACTTGACTTGATATAAATAGATTGCAAACTAAATGATTAAATACATTTAGATTAAACATCTAGAAATTGATCCGCTTGTTTAACAAGATTTTTTATTAATGTTAGGTAACTTGTTTAACAAGATTTTTATAAGAACACATTTTGTAGCCACAAGTATGTGATAAGGATTAGGCAAAGTCTAAATTCTAGTGGTTCAAATCCACTTTCATAATTTTGTTTTAGATTTTGATTCAGGACAATTAAGGTCAAAGTTTTGGTTTGCACATGAAATAAAGACATTATTTGAACTTGCACACCAATTTATATGATATATTTGTATTATTTCATACCTTACATTTGTCGGTCTAAAATAAGATAAAAAAACTCCAAATTTTGCCAAGTTTTTGTTGAGATAAAGGTCGACCATCCTAACATATGTTAGCTTTGGTAAAGGATTATGAAATGCCATGTGTGTGTCGATAGCATTTAAAGCCAATGCAGGAGTTATTTCTCCATTTGATAGGAAGATTTCAATTAATAACTTGCATGTTCTTTTATATTACTTAACACTATATATATATGGAGAGGATCAAGAGAAAACTCACCTTTAGAGAGAAAACTTAAAAACTTCTAAAAACATCTAAAGAATTATTTTTAATTAAAAAAAAATATTTTCAAAATTCTGTTTTAGCAATTATTCTTATATTTTCTTATATTTCACTCGAAAAAAAAAATTTTAAAAATAAATAAATAACTGCTGTAATGCACATACGTATTATTGTGCGATACCGTTGTATTATACATGTGTACTACTATGTATTTTTGAGTTTAATAGTGTTTTATTGCATATATTCAATATTTGTGTATTGTATATGTGTAGTAGTGGTGTATTATATGGAAAAAAATTAATAATAAAATAAAAGTCGATGTGGTGCACATGTGCGTTAATGTTGTATTACACATACGTACTAATGTGTATTCGATGTGTGTATTAGTCTTATATTGCATATAAACAATAGTGTGTATCAAATATGTGCAATAGTGTCGTATTCTATGCAATACAAACACTTTTGCATATATGCAATGCATACTGTTACACATGCGCACTCTACTGACGAGGTTACCGACAAGTTTTTTTTTTTGAACCAATAACAACATATAAGAATAATGGAACAAAAAGAAACTTAAATTTTTTTTTTTAAAAGTTAAAAATAGTTTTTTAGAAATTTTTAGGAGTTTTTAAGTTTTCTCTTTAAGAGGAGTTTTCACTAGAACCCACCCCTATAGGGGAAGTATAAAATTAAAACCCACTTGAGTTGTGAAAACCCTATGTAACATCGTTTTTTTTTTTTGTTACACATGTAATATATGTTGTAACATTTAATACAAAACATCGAAAACTAAAAAAAAATTGTTTTGCTATTTTTTAACATTTTTTTTACTAATTTTTATATGTGTTTTCAAGAGAGAGAAAAGGTTATATTTTATTTACATTTTTTATTAACTTTAATTTTGGACCACAAGTTTTAAACTTTAATTAAAAATATATGGTTGAGAATGGATTTCTAAAGTTTTCACAACTCAAGTAGGTTTTTATTTTAACCTTACCCTATATATATATATATAATCACTTAAAACTTCATTATATGTTTGGGCAAATACCATAAAAAACCAACATATTATCTAATTTTTTCTCGTAAAAGTCCAACAATTTTTGTATATAAAAAGGAAAATTGGTTTTTATTGGTCCCAACTATTTCATCATTGTCAGCGCTGGTCCCAACTTTCATTTTGGCTGGCAACGGTCCCAACTTTAACATTCGTTTCTTCCACCAGTCCGCGACTGACGGAGTACTAACTCCGTTATCTTTTTGCTTATGTGTCATCTGAGTTGTCCAAAAACATCTTACGTGGCGGACACTATAGATTATTGATTCATACTTAACTTATACTGTTCATGCATCTAGAACCCTAACTCTTCAATAACTCAGGGGTTTTAGACCATCCAAACGCCACCGATTCCACCCAATGCCAGAATCCAAATCCTTCCAATTCCGATCATCCGCCGTCAAACTCCAACAATTCCACCCAATGCCGGAACCCAAACCCTTCCAATTCCATTCCTCCACCATCTAAATCCCCCAATTTTCCCCTATAAACCACCACCGCCACCGCCGGCCACCACTTCCTTTTGCCTCAATTACTTCACTAATCAACGATTCCAAACACCATTTCACTCAATTCATCTCTTCAATCAACCAATTCCACTCAATTCCACTAAAACCCCCAAATTCCTCAAACCCTAACTCAGTTTCGGTTCTATGTACGGCTTCGTTATCGTTGACTGACGAGAATGCAATAGAAATTATTATGTGGTGAGAGAGAGAATGAACAAGGTGCGGTCAAGTGCGGTGTGGTGGGTGTTTTTGTATATACTAAATTTGAATGCTTGAGAAAATTAGGGAAAGTAATAATCCACAGTGGCCGCCACGTAAGATGTTTTTTGACAACTCAGATGGCACATAAGCAAAAAAATAACGGAGTTAGTGCTCCGTCAGTCGCGGACTGATGGAAGAAACGAATGTTAAAGTTGGGACCGTTGCCAGCCAAAATAAAAGTTGGGACCAGTGCCGACAAAAATGAAATAGTTGGGACCAATAAAAACTAATTTTCCATATAAAAAAGCAATTTTTTATCTCACAAAAGTCCCTTAACAATTTTTAGTTATTAAAGTGTCTTCACATGTTAAATTTACTCCAAAATGTGAATTTTGGATCCTTTTATTATAAATGTGAATTTACTCCAAAAAAAAGTCTCTTCACGTGTTAAATTTAGAATTCAATATAGAATATTATCTCCAAAGCCACATGATACCATGATACGACTAATGTTTCAAAATTTAGTGTTGGTTTCCATATAAACCGACACCCAAATTATGACCAAAGAAATTTAAAACAACTTGGAACTGGTAGTGGCGTCGATTAGGTTATATTCGATTTATCCATCCGGGTTATCCATACTTTATATTTTGCCGAGTAAACCCAATAAGATGAACTCGGTTTATTCGGTTGAAACCGAATAGGAATACGGTTTGTGATTCGATTTTGAAGTTTTACATTCAATCAGTTTGGTTCGGTTTTGTTTAAAATCTCACTTTCTAATAGTTTTTAGTGGTTTTACAATTGACCAGGCTACTTTAAAAGTTGTTTTATGTAAAGTGACTAAACACGAGAAGACGTGTCTTGACAACCAACATACATATATACCTTTTTGCATTTGACACTTCCGGTTACCTTGAGCCTGAAGGTGTGGAGCTACTTAATTAGGCGAGTCCAACAGGTTGACCGGGCTACTTTAAAAACTGCTTCATTCAAGGTAAAAATGAAAGGCATGTCTTGACAACCAACATGTATTTATACATTTTGCTGTTGACATTTTTGGTTACCTTGCGCTTGAAGGTGTGGAGCTACATAGCCGAGTTCAACAGATCACGCATAGCAATGTTATGACTCCAAGATCTATCAATCTGGTTTTTAAAATATTGGATTTTTCAATTCAAAAGGGTTAGCGACGCAACTTTTTGTCCGCTTGCCTTCTGCTTTGACGTAAACATTGCTTTTTAAATATTTTGAGTATGAAGGATGGTTTCGATCTTAATATTCAAGCCCTTTCGTTTATCCTTTTATGGCTACCATATCTAACAAGTGAGATTGGATTGGATGTGAATGGAAATTAGATGTCAATTCAAGCTCAATAATATGAATAATATCTTGAGGTCACCTACTGTCCCTCCACTCACGAGGACATGTCCCTTAATATCATGGGTATTAAGTACTAGGTTTGTGTCACATGCCTTGGTGTTAACATGATACAAGATTATATATAGACTTGATGTTAAAGGGTTACACAAGGAAGTATACCAATACAATTCAAATGTAAATTTCTAATTTCTAATTTCTAATTTAAGGGTGGGCGGGACTTTCTATTCGATTGCCCCATTCGAGTTCAACAAGCTTCATAGCACATCACCCGGTCTCGGTCGAGTTAGGTACTTGAGTAAGTTTTGCGAGCTTTACCACTCGAAATAAATTTGAGGGTGGGCGATTCATAAAGGTATGGGAATTGGGTTGGTTGCAGGGGTGGCTCGTGGGACAGTAAAAAAAGTTAGGGCTTTAGGCCCACACTTAGTTAAGGCCTCTAAGTCCAAAAAAACATTATATATAGATATGTTATAATGGTTAAAATAAACTCGAAGTAATGTATTGGTGTGGTGAGATGTATGTTTGTTACTAAAGCATAGGTTATGAGTTCAAAACATGTAATAAGCAACTTTTTTTCTTAACAATTGTCATGAAAAGGTTTCAAAATCTTGTTTCGATTTAGGCCTCCACATTCGTTGAACCGGCCCTAGTGGGTTGTAACGCTTATACCAGTTTGGGTAGTCGTTGGTTAAAAACTTGTGGCATGTGAAGTGGGTTGGTTACATCGCTTGTACCAATTTAGATTGTTGTGGGTTAAAACACGTGACACAATATTATTGACGGTTTGAGTGCCCCCACCTTAAACAAGCAAGTTTGTAGGCCACGTCATTGTCATCTAATATTTACTCTTACCTTGTCGACACAGCTCTCTCATGGAACAACCATTGCTAGTAAAACTGTTGAGCGTCGTGAAGGTCCAAAGTTCTCTATTGTTTAATATTTCACTAACTTAAACCATCACAATTTTTTTTTAAATTTATATGTTGTATAAAACATCATAGTAAAGCTTAAAAGTATTTTATACACATCCACACAGCATTTTTTTAATAATATAGTTATTAACAATGAGAAGACAACATCAACAAAGATTTATAAATTCAATAAATTAGGGAAAGAATAATTATTTGGTCAATTAAAAGAAAAATCTTCATGCAACGAGATTAAGCTTAGAATTAATGCACTAGGAATCCGGAAGTTAGGATTAAGGCCCCCATCATTAAGTTTGTTACCTCTTAAGTTGGTATGTTTGTGTTTTTTTAATTACTTTATATAGAAATATGTTAATTATTTAATTCACTTCTATATTTGAACTAGCTTTATTATGTGTATTTATAATTATTAAATTTGATGAAAGTGTATTATAATAATGGAAAGGGTCAAAGTTTTGTACGCTCACAAAGGTCCTAGAATGATCAAATTCTCAAAAAAAAAAAGCTTATTAATAAGTTAAAATGATTAAAGTATTACAAGAGTTTATAAGAAAACGAGTTCTTTTTGTAACTACTTTAAATATTTTTTAAATTGATTTTGAAAGGTTTCCTCACACCTAGGGGCGTTCTTCGTGTTATTTTTCGGGTTATTTGGATTTGAGCTCAAAACAAATTGACCCAAGAACCGATCCGAATAAGCTGGGGTTGTTCGGGTCCCTGGTTGAATGGGTTGGGTTTTGAGTTTAACAAGTTAAAAGAAAATAATTTCAACCACCTTTAACAATATCATAAATTAAAAACCTTATTCCAAATTTCATAAAACCATAATCAAATCAAGTTTAACATACAACCATATTCAACAATAACATAATCCAAAACCTTCATATATATTTAGCAAAGCATGAAATGTAATATACAAGCATGCAAGCATGCATCAAACGAGTTTGAACCTTGAAACATATTTGAATGAGTGCTGTGGACCAATACTCACGGTTAGATTGAAGAAACATACTTAATACTTATTGAACACTATCACTAATTTAGGGTTATGAATTGAAGATACATACTCAATTGACTTACATCGGATAGTTAATACATGCATCGATACATTATTAATCGGAGTCTTGAAAACAGTCAAGCAAGCATACATAAGTTCTCCCGAGTCTCCGTTCATGCGCCAAACTACCCTAGAAAAATTAGGGATGCATGCATCGATCTATCATACTTCGAGTTATTCGGGTCAACCTAAGTTTGGGTATTTCAACCTAAAAACCGACTTGACTTATTAATCTCTGGGTCAGATTAGAACTCTAATCTGGTCGGATTATTCGGGTCGCTTCGGTAAACCCCACACACATAAACTCTAGTACTAGACTATGATTGTTGAAATCTTAAAATCAACGATCTATGTTGTGGTTCCTATTATTTACTAATAAATATAAAAAAACTTATGAAAGCTTAAAATGATAAAAACGATACAACTATAATATGAATTTAAATGACAAACTTTTTTCATGATAATCTCATAATTAATTAGTTTTGTAAACAAACCAAACCCTGTCATTATTTGGAACGTACTGCTTATACATGTATTAAAAAAAGGATTCTATACTTCCATATAAGACTGAACCACCGACCACCGGCTTATTTTATAATTTGATATTTGCCGGCCATTTGTGTACGTCATGTGGTGCGTAAGCAGCATGCAAACCAACGGATGGCATAAGGTTTTGAGAGAATTATAAATTTATTATCACTAATCTCTTCTCACGCTATATGTATCTTTTACCCAATTGGCCAATTATTTATTTATTTTTTAATGGCAAACGAATCCATCAAATGAACTACTGACTAAATTCATCACATCGGGATACACATATGTTTCGATCCAAGGAAAACTCTCACCTAAGGCCAACGCCTGTGAACATTCACTCGAAGGCATGACAGTACGGTGAGATAAAACTCGTTTAGTTAAGGATCCAGCTGTTGAACGCCACCTACCGTATAGTCTCTCGTTATCACCCTGGTGCCACTAAATCTAAATGTTGAGTACAGGAGTTGAACCTGGGTCACAGAAGCACCAAGTCTTTTTCTTACCACTCCACCATCAGCTTATGGCCAATTATTTATTACTTTTCAGTTTCGGGTATACTCGCTAGTTGTTAAAAAGTAAAAATTATATGTTAGGAGTTAGGACTGTCAACTGCATTTCTTTATATTTCAGTTTTTATATAATTTTATAATATAAGGGGATTAAAAAGTTAGTAAATTAGTATATATATATAATATATGTATCACTCCATTACATATGAATAAGAAAAATAAATAAACACAAAAACAAATATTTACATGTGTAGTTCTGGTAGATAAGTATGAATTTTTCTCGCAATTCAACCGAGTATATATATCCCCTAATATCAAACTCGTCATATTCATGTGAGATTTGGCTAAAACCTAGATACTGGAATCTTTATAATTCAAATAGCATTTATATAGTTTATCATTTAAATTAAAATAAAACATAAAATCAAGAATTTTAAGGTTTTATTAAATCATAATACACCATTGATTGTACCGGTGTATCTTAACTAGTTAAAACAACAAGTTTATGTTAACTATTTGCGAGTGTACTTAAATCAATTACAACAATATGTAAAACGTATAACACGTGCGTACAATCTATCTACGTTTGGCGCATGAACAAGTCCTGGTTATGGTTTTCCCTACTATCATATAAATATTCTTTAATTTTTTTTTAATTTGTAATGGAATTTTCTAGGTGCTTGTTTGTTTCTAAATACAGGACCACTTCGTAGTTTTAGAATAAGCAAATTTATATGATAAAAATGATGGCCCGACTATAAATACAACCAATTTCAATACAATTCTCTTTTTTATAAAAAAAAATAATAATTGTGTTTTCTGTTAAACCATTACATGATGCCGCAATGGTTGAATGCCCCTATGCCTACGTGGCAGTTAACGAATGCCTTCCAGAACACTCATTCTAATGAAATCAAGTTAATTTTATTAATAATTGTAATTATAATTTGTTTTGTTATTTATCTCTTGATTTGTTTTGTAATTCTTTTTTTTTACTATAACTTTCTTATCATCCAAATATATCATTTTACTTTGTATAGCAATTATTTAAATCCATATACCACATTTATAGGTACAGAGACCATACCTTATTACCATTTATAATTGTTAATGTATTTCTAAGACACAGAAATGTATATATTCCATCAAGTTGGAAGAGTGTTTCTACAAGATATCTTATTTTACTATTATTTTAATATTTTCTTTTTCCACATTTTCTAAATTTAGAAGGGTAAGCGATGTTTACAAAGAAAACACGAACGGATTTTAAGAGAAAAATATCTCATTTTTATTATTGTCTTTCGCTCCACGCCGCTATTGTTAGAAGAAAATTTATTTTATATGTCAACAGGCTTTTAGCCACTTGTATTACAACGTTATTTTACATTTGTCGTTTCTAATATTGTGAATATATTTTTCGGGATTTTAGTTTAATTTGTTGTAAGGAAGTTTGTATACTTGAACATATTTTGATCCATTTATTTTTTGTTATGTTTGTTTTTGATGAAACATTAAATAAATCATCTATTTAATGTTGATAATCTGGTATATTTGATGGATGATCTTTGGGAGCTGATTTGGGTTCCTGCTTCATCTTGCTTTCGACTTCCTTCATGGCCTTCAGTTCTTTCAAAGTATAATACATAGGGTTATACCCTAAAGAATCACTTGATAATTGGATTGGCATCTGCTCCATGTCGAGGAAGTAAACTGGTCGATCCATCATTTTCTTATTATTTTAATAATAAAAAAACTCAAACTGTTGTATTACAACATCGTTGAACAAAACGAAAATAACCAATCAACCAAAAACATACCCATCATGCATACTATTCCATTCAAAACCATAATTTTCATAAGACATGAACAAAATTCATACGTAACAACCAAAGAATTAGCGCATTTCCTAGGCATTTGATAAATAGTTTAACATGTTTTAGGCATTTGATAAATAGTTAATATATGTTTTAAAGATGTATACCAAGTGTAAGTTTTTCATGTTTGTTGATATCTAATTTTCCTTCTTTTCAAGTTTTATAAAGGTACTTGTCGCCATAAAGCCATATGAAATTAGGTCTTGTGTAATTCGATCTCCAGCATATTATTAAGGGATATTACTGATCAGTTAGCGACGAGATAACTAGCTACAGATTATCGACAACTCTTCCGGTATCTGTCACACCCCGACCAATGAAGGCGGAAACGTCGAGGCGCGACATGATTGCTCATTGTATAACGACACTATAAAGTTACAATATTTAAACAACTCATTTAAATCCATATCATCATAAATAACACAACAATTGTTCATACAAAATGTCAAATAGATAGATAAACAAATAACTTTTTCTTTCATTTTCTAATATCCTAAAGCCAAGATGATAAGTTTCTTCAAGTAATCCAATCAAGCTAACATCAAACCTGTAACATTGCATAAAATAGAGTTTGTCAACACAAAGGTTGGTGAACAATTTTCATAGTTTTGGACAATAAGTATATAGTATGAAATCCACAACAAGTATATGAAAACAATAAATAATAGCAACAATTTAGATAACAAAACCGTCAATAAGAATACATTGACGAACCGTCAATAAGAATACATTGACAACAGTAATAAAATCGTCAATAAGAATACATTGACGACACCTTTCTATATGGGGATACCATATATACTCGGAATTAACGTATGATCATACTTTGATGAGGCTACCCGCCTTAGCATTCAAGAGGCTACCCGCCTTAGCATTCAATAATTTGAACATAATCATGTAAAGCATATAACATCAAATCGAGCATTTATTTAAGTAAACATATACAATAAGTGTTGTGGTTTTAGACTCAAATATAAATCATTTGAATTTGAATAAGTATGCAATGCCACCCCCAAAACGAAAGATGGAAAACGGGGGATGAAAAAGTACTCACATTAACAAGTAACTTGAAAGATAGTGTCGTGAATAATCGAAAAGATCGGTTTAACGAGCAAGACCTATATTAAACGGGTCTTGTGTTAGTAGGTAGTTTTGGAATGGTTTAAAATAAAATACATGACAAATAAAGTAAATAAATAAAGTTTAGGATTTAAAATGTAAATATTTGAGAAATTAAAGAAACGAGTTTTGTAAAATAAGTTTACTCGAAACCGGGTCTCGATATTCTATTCATTAGTTTATTTTTTCTTTTTTTACTCAACCTATGTTAAGTAATAATGTGGGTTAAAATGCAATATTGCAAAACCCTTGGTTATAAGAATACCAAAACGAGGTTTAAACGAGTGTTCGGGTTTGTCGGTTCGAGACTTGATAATTGACCAAGCTCAAAGTTAACTTCCCAAAATAATAAATGTTATGAGATAACTCAATAAAATCAAAATAGACTTAATCAAGTATGTAGTTCTATTGTGAAGAATCTTAACGTTTGTTAAGTGAGTATACGACTTTATCGGTCCGAACTTGTTATAAGATCAAGTTGGTTACCGACATGCCAAGTATATGTTTAGAAATTAACTAAAATTGATTTAAAATATAATCTTGAAGAAAAATACGAGTTTTGGTGGCTAAAAACACACTTGTGTGTCTTAAGCGAGTGAACTCGATTTAGTTCGGTTTTTTGTTCGGTCCTTGACTCATAATAAGACCGAGGATGGTTACCACATACCCAATTACCATGGAACTTGTAAATAACTTATAAATAATAATACTCAAGCTTTTAAACGAAAGTTTAGTTTTTGGTTCGGTTCTCAACTCGGGATGAAACCGAGGCTAGTCACCACATACCCAATACCATGGAACTTGACAAATATGAACAATAAACTAAAATATGCATAAGTTAAGAAAGTATAACAAGTTATATGGTTAGATTTGTTAAATATATAAACAAGGACTACAAAGTCCTCCATGTAACCTTGCCTTACTAGCCCGACATTTCAACCGGCCGAGACCAAATAAATGAAAGACCGAAGGTAAACAAGGAGTGTATATTATATATATGTTGTAACATTAAGCTTTAAGTATCGAAAAGTTAGTTAAAATGAAAGATTAACTTAGTTTGACCTTGAGAGTCAAATTATGAAGAACAACCTTAGAATTCAAGAATTTGAGAGAGAAATGAGGAAATGAGCAAGCACAAATGAAAAAGATGGGTGTGTATATATAGGGTAAGTTGTGTGACATTTGTCAATTTCGGGTTATTTTATACTTGTATTCTTAATGTAAACCCGACCTGTTTTGTATCCCGAACCTTTCGATATTATCAAAATGATGAATTGTATGTTAAATATTTGTTTTATAGTTGTTGGATAAAAAAAACACATTTTTCGGTTCTTAAAATTCCCCGAAAACGCTCAAAACGAACTCCAGGGACTAAAACTACCAAAATGGAGACTTCAAGGACCCATTTGTAGTTTGTGCTTCTTGGGTCTATAACCAACCCATTTTCATGAAACACCCTTTATGAAAGACCCATTCAACTTACTCTATATATACACACCCATCTTCTTCATTTGTGCTTGCTCATTTCTTCATTTCTCTCTCAAATTCTTGAATTCTAAGGTTGTTCTTCATAAGCTAATCTTTCATTTTAACTAACTTCTCAACACTTAAAGCTTGATGTTACAACATATATATAATATACACTCCTTGTTTACCTTCGGTCTTTCATTTCTCCGGTCTCGGCCGGTTGAAATGTCGGGCTAGTAAGGCAAGGTTACATGGAAGACTTTGTAGTCCTTGTTTATATATTTAACAAATCTAACCATATAACTTGTTATACTTGCTTAACTTCTACATATTTTAGTTTATTGTTCATATTTGTCAAGTTCCATGGTATTGGGTATGTGGTGACTAGCCTCGGTTTCATCCCGAGTTGAGAACCGAACCAAAAACCGAATTTTTGTTTAAAAGCATTATTGTTAACTTTTTAAATGTAAAACTTAAGTATTATTATTTATAAGTTATTTTACAAGTTCCATGGTAATTGGGTATGTGGTAACCATCCTCGGTCTTATTCCGAGTCAAGGACCGAACCAAAAACCGAACTTTTGTTTAAAAGCTTTATTGTTAACTTTTTGAATGTAAAACTTGAGTATTATTATTTATAAGTTATTTTACAAGTTCCATGGTAATTGGGTATGTGGTAACCATCCTCGGTCTTATTCTTAGTCAAGGACCGAACAAAAAACCGAACTAAACCGAGTTCACTCGCTTAAGACACACAAGTGTGTTTTTAGCCACCAAAACTCATATTTTTCTTCAAGATTATATTTTAAATCAATTTTAGTTAGTTTCTAAACATACTTGGCATGTCGGCAACCAACTTGATCTTATAACAAGTTCGAACCGATAAGGTCGTATACTCGCTTAACGAACGTTAAGGTTCTTCACAATAGAACTACATACTTGGTTAAGTTTATTTTGATTTTATTGAGTTATCTCATAACATTTATTATTTTGGGAAGTTAACTGTGAGCTTGGTCAATTATCAAGTCTCGAACCGACAAACCCGAACACTCGTTTAAACCTCGTTTTGGGTATTCTTATAACCAAGGGTTTTGCAATATCGCATTTTAACCCACATTATTACTTAACATAGGTTTAGTAAAAAAAGAAAAAAACTAATGAATAGAATACCGAGACCCGGTTTCGAGTAAACTTATTTTACAAAACTCGTTTCTTTAATTTCTCAAATATCTACATTTTAAATCCTAAACTTTATTTATTTACTTTATTTGTCATGTATTTTATTTTAAACCCTTCCAAGACTACCTACTAACACAAGACCCGTTTATTACAGGTCTTGCTCGTTAAACCGATCTCTCCGATTACTCACGACACTATCTTTCAAGTTACTTGTTAATGTGAGTACTTTTTCATCCCCCGTTTTCCATCTTTCGTTTTGGGGGTGGCATTGCATACTTATTCAAATTCAAATGATTTATACTTGAGTCTTAAACCACAACACGTATTGTATATGTTTACTTAAATAAATGCTCGATTTGGTGTTATATGCTTTACATGATTATGTGTAAATTCTTGAATGCTAAGGCGGGTAGCCTCATCAAAGCATGATCATACGTTAATTCCGAGTATATATGGTATCCCCATATAGAAAGGTGTCGTCAATGTATTCTTATTGACGATTTCATTATTGTCGTCAATGTATTCTTATTGACGGTTTTATTATCTAAATTGTTGCTATTATTTATTGTTTTCATATACTAGTTGTGGATTTCATACTATATACTTATTGTCCAAAACTATGAAAATTGCTCACCAACCTTCGTGTTGACTAACTCTATTTTATGCAATGTTACAGGTTTGATGTTAGCTTGATTGGATTACTTGAAGAAACTTATTATCTTGGCTTTAGGATATTAGAAAATAAAAGAACAAGTTATTTGTTTATCTATTTATTTGGCATTTTGTATGAACAATTGTTGTGTTATTTATGATGATATGGATTTAAATGAGTTGTTTAAATATTGTAACTTTATAGTGTCATTGTGCAATGAGCAATCATGTCGCGCCTCGATGTTTCCGCCTTCATTGGTCGGGGTGTGACAAGTTGAATGGGTCTTTCATAAAGTGTGTTTCATAAAAATGGGTTGGTTATAGACCCAAGAAAGCACAAACTACAAATGGGCCTTTCAAGTCTTCGTTTTGGTAGTTTTAGTCCCTGGAGTTCGTTTTGAGCGTTTTCGGGGCATTTTAAGAACCGAAAATGGTGTTTTTTTTAGATCCAACAACAATCTTAAACAAATATATAACATAAAATTCATCATTTTGATAATATCGAAAGGTTCGAGATACAAAACCGGTCGGGTTTACATTAAGAATACAAGTATAAAATAACCCGAAATTGACAAATGTCACAGTATCTCACACTCTCACTTAGATAAACCAATAAACCACAGAAAAACCATGATTGGAATTTATCAAAAGTATTATCCACACATTACTAATGGATTAACCAAAAACCGAGTCAAGGACCGAACCAAAAACCGAACTAAACCGAGTTCACTCGCTTAAGACACACAAGTGTGTTTTTAGCCACCAAAACTCATATTTTTCTTCAGGATTATATTTTAAATCAATTTTAGTTAGTTTCTAAACATACTTGGCATGTCGGTAACCAGCTTGATCTTATAACAAGTTCGAACCGATAAGGTTGTATACTCGCTTAACGAACGTTAAGGTTCTTCACAATAGAACTACATACTTGGTTAAGTCTATTTTGATTTTATTGAGTTATCTCATAACATTTATTATTTTGGGAAGTTAACTGTGAGCTTGGTCAATTATCAAGTCTCGAACCGACAAACCCGAATACTCGTTTAAACCTCGTTTTGGGTATTCTTATAGCCAAGGGTTTTGCAATATCGCATTTTAACCCACATTATTACTTAACATAGGTTGAGTAAAAAAAGAAAAAAAAACTAATGAATAGAATACCGAGACCCGGTTTCGAGTAAACTTATTTTACAAAACTCGTTTCTTTAATTTCTCAAATATTTACATTTTAAATCCTAAACTTTATTTATTTACTTTATTTGTCATGTATTTTATTTTAAACCCTTCCAAGACTACCTACTAACACAAGACCCGTTTAATATAGGTCTTGCTCGTTAAACCGATCTTTCCGATTATTCACGACACTATCTTTCAAGTTACTTGTTAATGTGAGTACTTTTTCATCCCCCGTTTTCCATCTTTCGTTTTGGGGGTGGCATTGCATACTTATTCAAATTCAAATGATTTATACTTGAGTCTTAAACCACAACACGTATTGTATATGTTTACTTAAATAAATGCTCGATTTGGTGCTATATGCTTTACATGATTATGTGTAAATTCTTGAATGCTAAGGCGGGTAGCCTCATCAAAGCATGATCATACGTTAATTCCGAGTATATATGGTATCCCCATATAGAAAGGTGTCGTCAATGTATTCTTATTGACGATTTCATTATTGTCGTCAATGTATTCTTATTGACGGTTTTATTATCTAAATTGTTACTATTATTTATTGTTTTCATATACTAGTTGTGGATTTCATACTATATACTTATTGTCCAAAACTATGAAAATTGCTCACCAACCTTCGTGTTGACTAACTCTATTTTATGCAATGTTACAGGTTTGATGTTAGCTTGATTGGATTACTTGAAGAAACTTATTATCTTGGCTTTAGGATATTAGAAAATAAAAGAACAAGTTATTTGTTTATCTATTTATTTGGCATTTTGTATGAACAATTGTTGTGTTATTTATGATGATATGGATTTAAATGAGTTGTTTAAATATTGTAACTTTATAGTGTCATTGTGCAATGAGCAATCATGTCGCGCCTCGATGTTTCCGCCTTCATTGGTCGGGGTGTGACAAGTTGAATGGGTCTTTCATAAAGTGTGTTTCATAAAAATGGGTTGGTTATAGACCCAAGAAAGCACAAACTACAAATGGGCCTTTCAAGTCTTCGTTTTGGTAGTTTTAGTCCCTGGAGTTCGTTTTGAGCGTTTTCGGGGCATTTTAAGAACCGAAAATGGTGTTTTTTTTAGATCCAACAACAATCTTAAACAAATATATAACATAAAATTCATCATTTTGATAATATCGAAAGGTTCGAGATACAAAACCGGTCGGGTTTACATTAAGAATACAAGTATAAAATAACCCGAAATTGACAAATGTCACAGTATCTCACACTCTCACTTAGATAAACCAATAAACCACAGAAAAACCATGATTGGAATTTATCAAAAGTATTATCCACACATTACTAATGGATTAACCAAAAACCGAGTCAAGGACCGAACCAAAAACCGAACTAAACCGAGTTCACTCGCTTAAGACACACAAGTGTGTTTTTAGCCACCAAAACTCATATTTTTCTTCAGGATTATATTTTAAATCAATTTTAGTTAGTTTCTAAACATACTTGGCATGTCGGTAACCAGCTTGATCTTATAACAAGTTCGAACCGATAAGGTTGTATACTCGCTTAACGAACGTTAAGGTTCTTCACAATAGAACTACATACTTGGTTAAGTCTATTTTGATTTTATTGAGTTATCTCATAACATTTATTATTTTGGGAAGTTAACTGTGAGCTTGGTCAATTATCAAGTCTCGAACCGACAAACCCGAATACTCGTTTAAACCTCGTTTTGGGTATTCTTATAGCCAAGGGTTTTGCAATATCGCATTTTAACCCACATTATTACTTAACATAGGTTGAGTAAAAAAAGAAAAAAAAACTAATGAATAGAATACCGAGACCCGGTTTCGAGTAAACTTATTTTACAAAACTCGTTTCTTTAATTTCTCAAATATTTACATTTTAAATCCTAAACTTTATTTATTTACTTTATTTGTCATGTATTTTATTTTAAACCCTTCCAAGACTACCTACTAACACAAGACCCGTTTAATATAGGTCTTGCTCGTTAAACCGATCTTTCCGATTATTCACGACACTATCTTTCAAGTTACTTGTTAATGTGAGTACTTTTTCATCCCCCGTTTTCCATCTTTCGTTTTGGGGGTGGCATTGCATACTTATTCAAATTCAAATGATTTATACTTGAGTCTTAAACCACAACACGTATTGTATATGTTTACTTAAATAAATGCTCGATTTGGTGTTATATGCTTTACATGATTATGTGTAAATTCTTGAATGCTAAGGCGGGTAGCCTCATCAAAGCATGATCATACGTTAATTCCGAGTATATATGGTATCCCCATATAGAAAGGTGTCGTCAATGTATTCTTATTGACGATTTCATTATTGTCGTCAATGTATTCTTATTGACGGTTTTATTATCTAAATTGTTGCTATTATTTATTGTTTTCATATACTAGTTGTGGATTTCATACTATATACTTATTGTCCAAAACTATGAAAATTGCTCACCAACCTTCGTGTTGACTAACTCTATTTTATGCAATGTTACAGGTTTGATGTTAGCTTGATTGGATTACTTGAAGAAACTTATTATCTTGGCTTTAGGATATTAGAAAATAAAAGAACAAGTTATTTGTTTATCTATTTATTTGGCATTTTGTATGAACAATTGTTGTGTTATTTATGATGATATGGATTTAAATGAGTTGTTTAAATATTGTAACTTTATAGTGTCATTGTGCAATGAGCAATCATGTCGCGCCTCGATGTTTCCGCCTTCATTGGTCGGGGTGTGACAAGTTGAATGGGTCTTTCATAAAGTGTGTTTCATAAAAATGGGTTGGTTATAGACCCAAGAAAGCACAAACTACAAATGGGCCTTTCAAGTCTTCGTTTTGGTAGTTTTAGTCCCTGGAGTTCGTTTTGAGCGTTTTCGGGGCATTTTAAGAACCGAAAATGGTGTTTTTTTTAGATCCAACAACAATCTTAAACAAATATATAACATAAAATTCATCATTTTGATAATATCGAAAGGTTCGAGATACAAAACCGGTCGGGTTTACATTAAGAATACAAGTATAAAATAACCCGAAATTGACAAATGTCACAGTATCTCACACTCTCACTTAGATAAACCAATAAACCACAGAAAAACCATGATTGGAATTATTAAAAGTATTATCCACACATTACTAATGGATTAACCATCAACAAAAGGGTCCCACAAAAAAATCATGAAATATGGGCTTACTCGCTTTAGCAATCCCAGCTATTATTGACTTTCCTAATGCTCGTCGATAATCTGTCAGTAACTAGCCATTGATTGTCAATTGGATTTTAAATTTACCTTCCTCTTGTTGCTATTTACAAGACTCTATTGATGGTGGTCGATGATTTTCGATAGATACTATATATGGATGCCAATGATCTGACGTCGGTGATTCTTGTTAGAATGAGCCATCGAAAAAAGGGCCATAAAATGGTGAAATCTAGGCTTTCCCACCTCGACAATCCATTAGCCATTGTCAGACTTTCTAGGGTTAAAGTGCCTGCCAAGAATATACGATGGATAGCAGACGGTATCTTAAATTTACCTTCCTCTTGTTGTCTTTTTTTACAGGATTTCATTGATAGTTCGTTAATGATTATCAATAGATACCGGCTGCCAATAATCTTTCGTTACAATATCTTAACCGTTACAAAGAATCAACCCTCTAGCAACTTAAGAGGGACATGAATGCCCAATGAAGAATCTCAAGGAGTCAATTAAAAATAACAAATGAGAAACATTTATAATTGGATAATGACTTGTGTGAGCTGTCATTGTAACCGGCCGACCTTGTTGGCATTAAGTGGTATAATCTTTAATATAATGGGTAGCTTTGGCAAGTTCTAAAAAGATGGTGGGCCAATAGGGGCATCATGATATCCAACACAACTTTCTTGTTTTTGGACATATAACCAAATAAGATCTTTTTCATCCCACAAAATATATTAAAAATACTAATTGTAGGTTGCCACATTTTATGGGTGTTTTCTTGGGATGGATTTTTAGTTATAACTTGGTTTGTTCATCAAATTGGAATGTAGTTAACAATCATTTAATAATTAAATCCTTATTAATGATTATTCTAAAATGATGTGTTTAAAGACACTAAATATTACAATCATTTAATAATCGTGTTCAGGTTTTTTTTTATTAAACAAGTTTTTGTTTAAATCAATAGAAGTAACCATATAAGGTTTCGTTTTGTTCATGAAGTATAATGAACTTGGAACTACAACGTTATCAACAAATTATGTGCTTGGCCAGCAAATAAAATAATTGGAATTGAAATTGAAATTGAAAATTTTTATTTCAAATTCCTATGGTTGATGAAATTCGACAATCTTTCCACATAATGAAAGAATGTCTTTAATCCAATGAAATTCTAACTAAAAGACCAAAATGACTCATTTTCTTTTCTTTCAGCAAACCAAAATCACCTAGTGACCCGAATCAACCGCACAAAATAGCTCAAACATATATATCATATTCCACAAACAGAAATCAATCCAAACAAATTTTTTGTCTCTTCAACAATGGATAATTGCTATATTTGCTGATGTGCAAAAATCCATTCAACTTGATTCAGACCAAAAAATCGTTGTAATTATTGAATCGTTGACTATAAACCATCAATTGAAGATTGTAACCAGAAATCACATAAACCACAAGACAAAAAACTGCTAACTATAAAAAGAATCCATAGATTAAAGACCAAAAATCATCAATTGAAAAACCAAGCTTGAAATTAAACCAACTAGTGATTTTGAGCCAACTAGTGAAGGTTGAAAAACCAAGCTTGAAATTGAATTAAATGGTATATGCCAAAGAACAACGGTGAAATCAAACTATATGCCGATTTCAAACGAAATTAACCTATCAATCGAAACCAAAAATCATTTTAATTTCGTTTTATCCAATTTTAATTTCTTTCACACATTTCAATTTCTTTTCAGCTATTATGGACAAACCACTCCCTACCTAAAATTATAATAAGTAGTTTTTATAAACAATAATACAAAAGAATTGTAATGTGCTTGCCCGCTAGCTAACAACTACATGTGGCAACCTCAATCCACTAACTCATAAAGTATATTTTAATGTGTCAAATCATTAAATTAAAAGACAAATACAAATAACATAGACAAAACATATCGTGTGACAAGATGGTTATGATAAATTATTTTATGATAAAAACATGTGGTTATTTTAATAATATAGTTTTTTTAGGTGTGAATCACAAAAATCATTAAATTAAAAGACAAATACAAATAACATAGACAAAACATATCGTGTGACAAGATGGTTATGATAAATTATTTTATGATAAAAACATGTGGTTATTTTAATAATATAGTTTTTTAGGTGTGAATCACAAAAATCGTCTATTTGCTTTGATGCTTTTACACCAAAAGAACGTTTTATTTTGGAAACTTAAAGATCAATTATATATGTACTCTTTTATTAATTTATAACGTGATGTACTCTTTTATTAATTTATAACATTGTATGTGCACCAACAACGTTTTTGAAAAGTACGTTTAGTAGTCTCGTATTGGAAACATGGTTCATAACCCATAAATACTATTCATAGCCTGGAAAACAGGACCCACGTCACCGAAAATAACCTGATAACTTATTATCTTCAACTTTATTTATTTTAGCAATAGACAGAAAAAATCGCACTTATACAGGGAAGCTCCCCTTTTAGAAGATGAGAGACTGATGAAGAATCCTAGGGCGATACAAACGTTTGGTTCGTAAGACTAAAAATTTAATAGTCACTCACAAAAATATTTGCTTTAATGTCAATGTCCTCACTCAGTTCATGGCCACTCCATACGCTAGGCGCTAGGATGTTGCTTCTCGGGTCTTGAGCTATCTCCGTATCTCACAACCACACTAGCAGGTGGGATCTTGTTTACTAATCAGGGTCGTTGTCGTGCTAGTGCTTTTACCAATGTGGAAGATGGACGGAAATTTGGATTCTCATATACAGATTGTGCGAGTTATCCTATTTCATGACGGTCTTTCACTGGATATTGTGTGTTTTTATTTTGGGATAAAATCTTATATCTTGGAAGAAGCAGCACACGGTATCTTAATCGGTATCTTAATCGGTATCTTAATCGAGCATCGTCAAAGCATAAGGCCATGGCATATGCAACATTAGATATGACATGGGTGCATCGTCTTTTAAGAGAACTCGAGGTTGTTTCTAACGACATAATGTGGTTACACTTTGATAGTCATTCAGCTATACATATGACCAAGAATCAAGTATTTCATGAAAGGACGATGTATATTATGGTCGATTGTCATAGATCAAATAGTAGTAGGCACTCAAGAAAGACATACTTTCAACTTTCATATTTGCTCACTATAAACTCTGATAAATTTTATATGTAACAAGTTGGGGCATAAATAACATCTATGTTCCTTTGTTAAAAGTTAATTACGAATGATCATAGGTGTAGAGGTCGTTAACAACGAGCCAACTTCGGGAAATGCCTTAGTTGTAGAATACGTTTTAGTAGTTCAAGTTTGGTGCCTTATTAAGATGTACTTTAATTCCTCATCAAATTAGGTTCATGAGTGTTAGATTCTTTGAATTTAAGCATGTTTATATCCTAATTTATTACTAAAGACCTAATTTTAAGAATTATTTAAGCCTTGATGAAGGTTGAGTTGTCCCTATTTAAAAGACTTTACTTTTATAAACTAAAAAAATATACATCTGACAAAATTAAGAAGCTTGCATGATTTAAGAGTGGACCCATTAACAAGTTAAAATGGCATTATGACTAATCATCAATCATCTTATATATTATGTACTAAGTTGACCTAGATATCTTAATCTAATAGCAGAAAACAACACCTGTTGATCTCATTTAATTTCTGAAAGTTACTTTAAATAGAAAGTAAAAGTTAGAAAAAAAGATAAAAGTAGAAAGACAATCGGGTCAAGACCCGTGATAAAAAATGTGGCCCACATCACAATGTTAAGATTTCGTTTTCAATTCATTAAATCGAATTTAACTTCGTAAAAAAAAATAATATTTTGATAATCTAAATATATTTTACTGAGTTTCAACTCATTAAATCAAATTTAAAAAAAAAGGTAAATAAATAAAAACAACGCCCACATCACCATCCGATTTTGTTAATATCAAAATGATAACATCACCATCACCTTAACAAAGATGTAACTTCGTATTAACTTATTTTTATTATAATCAAATAGTCGTAAATTGTTTTCAACAATGTAAATAAAAGTTACGCTGTTTTCATCATTCTATAAACAAATATTCGATAACTAAACCTTTTAACATCAAGTCTTATATTATAACAATCCATATTTTATCGATCAAATCAAGTTTAACTCGAACCCAGCTTAACACGAATCTACTAACATGTTACTCGGCCCCACTCGCCCTGTTTACCATGCTTCTATTATTAGAATGCTCTTTCAAATTCTTAAAAAAATGTTTAATAAAATAATAATAATATTATTATTGTTTTGTTATTATTATAATGGATGATAATGTTATGGTTTCACCAAGATTTCATCAACGCAGCTGTCAGTCAGTGCCACAGGTGGGCCCCCCTCATCTGGACAGACACATGACAACTTAAAAATAAAAATCTTATTTTATCTATAATCAAATCTTTTTTATGGCCATTATCTGTCCACGTGTCCTCTATGTACTCGTCAGCTTCTATCTCCTAACCTTACAAGAGATATAGATACACTCACACCCTTCCAGTAGATCAATGCAACATTAAGTTATTAAGTTATAAGTCATTAACTTACTAACTCCCCCCCACACACACAATAATAATAAGCACACAAAGTGTCTAATAATAATAATATGAGGATGGTTGAAACTATTGGTGGTGGTGTTAATGTTAAGTGTTTTCCGATGGGTTGGCACGTGCTGGCTAAGGCGTGTGACACGTGCAAAACCGCGGTTGCGATATTGTTCTGCCGCAAGGATTCGGTGTTCTTGTGTTTATCTTGTGATGTGAAGATGCACACCCACATGCGCCACGAGCGCGTGTGGATGTGTGAAGTATGTGAGCAGGCGCCTGCCAGCGTCACGTGTAAGGTTGACGCTGCGGCGCTCTGCGTCACATGCGACCGAGACATACATTCGGCAAACCCGCTTTCGCGACGGCACGACCGGGTCCCGGTCGTCCCGTTCTACGATTGCGCAGAGGTTTTAGTCAAATCGACCGCTTGCGCGTTCCTTGAACCTAATGTAAACATAAACGACGATTTGAAAAGTTCGATAACGAACGAGGAAATTAATTGGGGGATTCCTGCAGATACGATCAATATCGATGCTTCGCCCGAGGATATGAAATCTATCGATATGTTTTTTCCGGAATCCGATCATCTTCTGGAATTCGATTTTCCCGTTCTGAATGATACAAAGCTCCACGATCACTTCCTTAATTCAGTTAACGATAGCGTGGTTCCGTTCCAAACCGCGCCCCTTCCAGAAGTCGTAGACCGCCGATCCTCCGAAAATCGATTCAAAATCGATTTCACTAGATCTAATATCAATTCGTACAACAAAAATAGTTATCTAACTCAATCGGTCAATCATAGTGTAAGTATCTCATATTACTTTATGTTGTACTAGACTATATAAAATGTTATAGTATTTAGGGTTTATTAGTATCGAGTGCACGGTTCACTAAAATGATTTCTTTTTAGTAAAAAACAATTATTACAATATGTATAGAAGACCGTGTCTATAGCTCGATACTAAAAACCCTAAATATTATATGTTCCAATAGACGGTTTAATAATTAAAATCTCGCTAAATTTTGATTTCAGGTATCTTCGTCTTCGATCGAGGCAGGAATCGTACCGGACATGAAACCGGTGTCGGAAATATCGCATTCGTTCGTGTTACACGACGGAGGCGAACCGAACGGAAATCCACAACCGACGCAATTAGTCGGTCGCGATCGCGAGGCTCGGGTTATGCGGTACCGCGAAAAACGGAAAAACCGAAAGTTTGAAAAGACGATCCGATACGCCTCGCGGAAGGCGTATGCGGAGACGCGGCCGCGTATCAAAGGCCGGTTCGCTAAGCGAACGGAGTCGGGAGACTCGGATGCCGATCGGTGGTTGTTTACCGCGGGCGGTGTCGAGGCGGAATACGGCGTTGTTCCGTCGTATTGCCGGGGGATTTGATGTAATTCCGGTGATGTTGTGTGGCGTGTATAATTTTATCTTCGGGAAGAATTAAATAATTAGATGAGGTTTAAATCTGACCATTGATCACCTCCAAGGGGCAACTATTTTTAGTTGACAAAAAGATCAAAGTCAAAATTATCTCAAGTCAAAGATAGACTATTGTGTGTTGATGAATATTTGGGTCACCTACAATTATTATATCTTATTAACTCGGGGTTATGTTACACATATATGGAAAGGTCTAAGGTTTTTTAATTTATCTATTTTTTTATTTTTTTTTTTGCTTTTTTTTAACGACTACACACGCTGACGCACCTATATAATCCTACTCCTGCTCTTAAACTAAAAAAAAATCTACTTTTATTCCGGTTTTTGAACCTTGATATTCACTTCCAAAAACAAGAAACTTTACGGCGGTTCAAGGTAGAAGAATCATTGTGAGGATGCTAATTCAATTGTGGCAAATGATAAGCACCTTATTAAGTTATTAAAACTATTTATATGATGTGTTTTTTTGTTAAATATTTTTTCTATTTTTCAAACTATTAAGTTGATTAGTATTTAAATACTTTTAGTTTTATAAAAGTATGCAGTTTTTTTTCCTTTCACGCGTTTGTCTCACGTCTCTTTCTTTAAGACGTCTTCATCGCATTTTCGGTTTAAGTTTTCTTGTCCCTTTTTCAAAAGGTTTTAGATATGAACATTTAGATTTGAGAAGAAAATTAAAATTCTCAGATAATTTTTCATGTATAATTTTGAATTTTAAGGAAATGATATAGTTTTTAGAGATGTTCTCCACGTTTAAAAAGAATAACTAATTTTTGCTTTCACGCATTTGTCTTACGTCTCTTTCTTCTGAATGTCCTTTGTCCTTCTCGTAATTTCGGGTCAAAGTTTTTTTTCTTCATATTTTAAATACGTTTACTTAAGAAATTTGAAAAGAAAGTTAGAACTTCAAAGATTTTGTCATCTATAGATTCGAATTTTTGAATAAATGATTTGGCTTTTAGAGATGCCTAACTACGTATGGAAAGAATTACTAGTTTTTCCTTCACATATTATCTCATGTCTCTTTCTTCTGGACATCTTCCTCCTATTTTTTATTCGAATTTTCTTGTTATATTCGTAAAAGTGTTTACTTATGAACATTTAGATTTGAAGAGAATATTGGAATGTCAAATATTTTGTCATGTATAAATTCGAAATATTTAAAGAATTTTTAGAGGTGTTAAACATATGGCAATAATAACTAGTTTTCCCTTTCACTTATTTGTCTCACGTCTCTTTCTTCTAGGGCGTCTACCTCACATTTTCGGTTCAAGTTTTTCTCGTCATTTCTTTAAAAGCGTTACCCTTGAACATTTAGTTTTGAAGAGAGAAATTCGAATTTCAAATATCTTGTCATATATAAACTCTAATCTCTAAAGAAATGATGTAATTTAGAGTTGTTCGTCGCGCCTGAAAAGAATAACATTTTCTTTTAAAAGTGTTCTCTACGTGAAAAGAATAACCTATAGAAGTAGTATTTGAACAACAACATTTACACTAGGTTTTTGCCTTGGAAAGACGTGGTGATACTTAAGTTTTGACAAGAGTGGTGGAAGTACTAGCGCGACGGGTTAATGGAAGAGAACCATTGTTTAGGTAGGGTTCGATGTTCTAAAAGAGAACAATGACTTGGCATAACAAAGAGAATAGAGCCACTAGAAGCTAGTTTCCACATCTATGATGGATTATAGTCATAGGATAAAAAGGAGGGACATCATGTGATTGAGAGTTGTCAAATATGATCAATAAGAGAGAGTTTAGGACAGCTTGTTTGTATCTTATATAAGAGAAAGAGGGAGAACTATGTAGTTATCTTACAGCCTGTATAGTTTCATTATAAACTATTTATTTATCAACAGATTACGCATTATTACTGTGAGCCCACGGGTCCATCTTAGGTCTCTAGGGTTTACATTCTGTCTCTATATGTTTATTGGATTATATTACTATTAAGTATTATTAGTGTGAGCCCACGAACCCATCTTAGGTCTCTAGGGTTTGCATTCCGTCTATATTTTTTGATAATGCATTATAATATATATTTATATAGAGACGGAGTGCAAACCCTAGAGACCTAAGATGGACTCATGGGCTCGCACTAATAATACTTAATAATAATATAGTCCAATACCTATATGTTCACATAATATACATATAATTTGCTGGATCATAATTCATACACATGTCACAAATCAAAGATCAAGAATCAACAGGTGCTCCATAGTTTATGACACGGTCAAGCCTTAAATTACAAGTCAATTATATTCTATCGAACTTCGATCTTGTAGGTGTTGCTACTTCGCTCCTTGGAACATGTCGTTCTTATAGAGTTTAAGTAGAGTTAAAGACACTTCCGCATTCAAGTCTAATATTATTTTAGCAACCCAAGGATCCTACAACGGTCAGGTTGTGAATGCACCATGCAAATATAATACATTGGAAACAGGGATCGGTAATTCAAGAAAGCCAAACCCTAATGCGATAAGAGAGAAGTTAAAAATTTTAGCATCATACGTATGGTCAGTTTCAATGTACGATTGTGGAACAATAATGATCCTTTGGCCAAAGTTGGTGCAACATTGTATTGCGCAATATATATTTCAGTATAATCATAAGATGACCGCACAAAGTTGATTAAAAAAGCTGACAAAGACTTGAATCACTTAATAGTTTACATGTATTTTAAGCTATAGTATTAGATAGCGCCCTCTTTCGAATTTCCAAAAACATATGTAAGATCTCCAAAGCAGACCGGTCCCTGCTTTCCAAGTGAGAGATGCTTTGTTGAAAGCTCTCGCCCAATGAGAGAGGGACTAGATAGATGTGTGATCCATGAAGTTGGCTGCCTAGCCTCGGCTCGAAGAACTAAATGGGGTCGGTCGCGAGAGACAGAAGGGGGTGGTGTCCTTATTTTAATTTACTAATAATAGGAAATAATTCGGGTTTTTAGTGAAGTAAAGTAGGTCAGTGCAAAACACTTTTTAAGTCTAGTTTCTAATTAATGGGCCTCTAATATATAAGTGCTATAGCAATTTCGCATTATAGATAAAAATATTGGGCTAACTCTAATCTTGTAATCTTTCATATTAAACATATATTGGGCCAATAAGGCATAAGCAAAAGTTGGGCCGATGAAAAAATTCACATATACGTAGAAGTAGAGATGAAAAAAAAAACGGTTTGGAACCAATTCACTACAAACAGATCCGAACCGGTTTGTCAAAAAAACCAGTTTCAACAAAACTAGGTACTACACAGACCCATCCCGCCAGTTCAATCACCGGTTCCTCTTCTGAACTACACAACTGGTTTTAAAACCGGACTGGCGTTGAGAAAAAATCGATTCTAAACCGAATCGATTTGGACCAATTCGACCTTTCATGCTCCTAATCCGGTTTGAGTCAAACCGGTTTTAGCCATGGTTTGACCAAACCGGTTTGGTTTGACAGAAAAAAACGGTTTTTATACACCTCTACGTAGAAGTAAAAGCCTTTAATGGTTATTACCTTCGATTGCTACGCCTAGTGAAATTAAACACAATATATATTGAAATAAGAATGAATTGCATCCTCTTCTTGTTATAAACAATTACGGGAAGAAAAAAAAGGAAAAAAAAAACAAAAAACTATAACATAATGTAACGAAACAAATTTAGAACACCCTACTAACATTAACATATTGGATCTATATAGCATTTGAAATTGTGCATCTTCAATACTCTTCCTCAACTCTATGTTCGACTTAAACACAAAAATCAGTCCATAAGTATGATAGAAAAATCGTAAACTAATTACACCCCATAAAAATCATATACCAGCATACGTTCTAACAATAAAAAAAAATGTAAATAAAAAAAATCCAATTACAATAGAGAGACAGGTAAGCGGAATACAATTCAAATTTCTAAAATATCCTTATATCCATGTATTTCAATAAAGTTGATAAAGAGAATATTATATGAATTTTAGTGTACAAGTTGTGTGAAAGCATAATGGAAGGACAGAACTTTGACACAAATGGGAATTCTTAATGCTTAGAAATACTAATAAATTAATAAATAAACATCAAGAAGGTTGGTTGCTTCCTGTGGATATTGTTCATATACCTTTTTAAGAAACACTATTTGATCCACTTCTGTTAAGGAACCTTTCATTAAGTGATATTAGCTTGTATGACATGATCACATTATTCTCTATTTCTAGAATTGCAATTGTTTACAAGTTCGAATCATCATTATTCTCTATTTCTAGAAATTCCCGCTTTCGTTTTTTTTTTTTGTCATATTCGATAGTATAGTTTTCTACAATATTATTATAAACAATTTTACAATAGCAAATTCAATTTACAAGTTTTTCCTGGTTATATTATTCTTAATCATAAAAGTGAGCTGCGATTTTCGTCCCTATGTTGTTTAAATCCGTGGTTTTAGTCCAATAGTTTTAGATTTGCGATTTTCGTTCCTGTGGTTTTATTTCATTTGCTATTAAACCCGAATTCACTAATCACGTTAAGTCTGGTCGTTATACTCATTAGCGTGTCCTTCACGTGAGGGCCATTTTGTCATTTTTCTCCCCAAATAAATCACAGTCCTAATTCGCAAGCCCCCTCACGTGAGGGCTAGGGTGTATTTTGAGGAAAAAAAAGGACAAAACTGCCCCTC
>NW_027494838.1:0-53782 GCF_021521415.1 Bidens hawaiensis
ACGCCCGAACAAAGCTAGATCTACATCCAAATGATCCATACGGCATCCCGGGGCTGCGGTGTCAGGTTCTAATGTATTGGTATAGCTGAGATAAATCATTTCTTACCTTCGGTTGGTTTTGGATAGCTGAATATATTAAAGTAGAGGGTGTTTGTCTTAAGTGTGTGTTTTTGAAGGTGTATGCTATGGTGTAGAGATGGATGGAAAATAGAAAGGATTAGGGTTTGGGGAATTTATACTCCCTTAAGCCCATGGACCTAAGGCTCATCTTTTCCTTTTTTGTCCATCTTTATTTTAATCTAATTAGCCTACTTAACCTTCCACTTTTATTATTTTATTATTTCTTTACTAACTCAAGTAAACTTTTCTATCGTAAATAAATAATATATTAAATATTATTTTTAGAAAATTCGGGATGTTACAAGTCTACCCTCCTTAAAAAAAGTTTCCTCCCCGAAACCTATATCTCCTACCTAAACAAGTCTGGGTAAAACTTGTGCATCTCTTCCTCAGCTTCCCAAGTAGCATGTGATCCCTTGCGGTGCTTCCATATTACTTTCACTAACGGAATAGCTTTTTGACGAAGCTGCTTTGCCTTGATCTGATCGAACTTTTAAGAGGTTTCTTGAACAACCTCTAGACTTCCAATCTATTTCTGACCGATCTCTCCCCAACATACAAGAGTCCTACAATGTATACCATAAAATATCTCAAACTGTGGCATATCAATACATGAATGGTAGTTGTTGTTATAGGAGAACTCTGCCAGATGCAAATGATCGTCCCAACTCCCTCTAAAGTCAAAAACACACAGGTAGCATATCCTCAAGGGTTTGAATAGTCCTTTCAGACTACCCATCTGCTTGAGGATGATACGCTGTACTGATGTTCAGTCTTGTTCCCATAGCTTCATGGAACTTCTTCCAGAATCTTGAATTAAAACACGTATCTCTATCGGAAACGATTGATGACAGCACTCCATGTTTATCCACAACTTCCTTTATGAACACATTTGCTAACATTTCTGAAGAGATAGCCTCTCGTATAGGTAGAAAGTGAGCACTTTTCGTTAAAACGGTCCACAATCACCCTTATGGTATCATGATGCTTAGCTGTACGGGGTAGCTTATTTATGAAATTCATGGTGATGTGTTCCCATTTCCACTCTTGTATCTCTAATGGCTGGATCTTCCCATAAGGTTTATGGTGTTCTACTTTGACTTGCAAGAAAGTTAGGCACTTACTGACATAATCTACTACATTATTTTTCATACTCGGTCACCAGTAGTCCTTCTTAAGATCTTGATACATCTTGGTGGATCCCTTATGAATTGAGTATATCGACTTGTGAGATTCATCCAAGATTCGACACCTAAGGTCTCCATGGCGTGGAATCCACATACGGTCAAACCTAGTCTTCACACCATGTGTGTTTTCCATTAGCTAGTCTTGCTATCTAAAGATTATTTCTTTCTTCATTAACCCTTCATCTATAAGCACTTCATCTTGTACCTTAATGATCTTTTCAAAGAGGTCTGGGTTAATGATCAACTTGCATGACCTCATGGTTGCAATGACTTCTGTATTCTTCCAGCTTAGCGCGTCGGCAACCATACTAGCCTTATCCGGATAGTATTTGATATCACAGTCAATAGTCCTTTATCAACTCTAACCATCTTCTCTACCTCATGTTCAGCTCTTTCTGCTCGAAGAAAAACTTTAAACTGTTATGACATGTGTAGATAGTACACCTAGTGCTATATAGATAATGTCTCCATATCTTTAGAGCATGAACAACGGCTGTTAACTCTAAATCATGTGTCGGGTAGGTACTCTCGTGAACCTTCAACTGTCTAGACGCATAAGCTATAACCTTTCTTCGTTGCATTAACACGCAACAACCCACGATGCAAGGCATCTGTACAAACAACAAAATCCTCATCAACATCTGGTAGAGTAAGGATTGGATCTTGAGTGAGTCTTTTCTTTAACTCTTCAAAGCCTCCTTCTGAAACATTACCCAATTGAATAACCCGGTCTTTCGGGTCATTCCGGTCAAAAGTGCGGCTATCTTGGAGAAGCCTTCGATGAATCTCCTATTGTAGCCAGCAAACCCTAAAAAGTTGCGTTTATCAGTAGGGTTCTACGGAGTCTTACATTTCATTATCGCCTCTATCTTAGCTGGGTCTACGACAATACCTTCAGGGTTGATTACGTGACCTACAAACTGCACTTCAAGAAACCAGAATGCGCACTTCGAAAATTTAGCAACCAACTTTTCCTTCTTTAGAATTTCTAACACTTCTCGTAGATGCCCACGTGATCAAACTCATTTTTTGAATAAATCAATATATCGTCAATGAAAATGATAACTGATTTGTCTAACATCGACCGACATACTCTATTCATCATGTCCATAAATGCTGCCGGGGCATTCTTTAGACATAACGACATTACAAGGAACTTGTAATGTCCATACCTTGTCCAAAATGCTGTTTTAGGGATGTCTGCCTCTTTACTTTCAACTGATGATAACCTAATCTAAGATCTATTCGTGAAAACCAACTCGAACTTTGTAGTTGGTCAAACAAATCATCAATTCGTGGCAACAAATACATGTTCTTCACCGTAAGCTTATTCAGCTCACGATAGTCTATACGCATTCTCATGCTTCCATCCTTCTTCTTAACAAACAACACCGGTGCGCCCCACGGGGAAACACTCGGTCTAATGAAACCTTTATCGAGGAGTTCTTGCAGTTGGGACATCAGTACTTTCATCTTGGACGGCGCCAGGCGGTATAGTGCTTTCGAGACAGGCTGTGCTCCTGGTACTAAATATATCTGAAATTCTATCTCTCGCTCTGGTGGAAACCTCAGAAGGTCCTCAGGGAACACTTTTGGGTAGTCGCGCACAACAGGAACATCTTTCACTTTCTTCGTCTCGGTCGTAGCTTTGACAACATACACCAGGTAAGCACCGCACCCTCGCCTTAACAATCGCTCATCCTTTATCATCGAAATGATATTTAATCCTGAACTATCCTTGTCACCATAGACCGTCACTGTACTACCATCCAAAAATTTTAATCTTATTATCCTACTCTTACACACTATCTGAGCTTCAAATTCAAATAGCCAGTTCATCCCCAAAACTACATCGAACCCTCCTAAGGTCATATCATATAGAGTAACAGGGAACTCACATCTCTCTAACTCTATCTTACAATCCTCAATCATCCTCATAATCTTAACCGAAGTACCACTAGTAGTTTCACTTTAAAAGTTTCAAGAACACGACAACATTTCATTTTGGGTAGCTTACTAAATGTAGTGGAAACGAAACTCCTGTTTGCACCTGAATCAAACAACATAGAAGCGGAAATACCGTTTACTAGAAACGTACATGTCACAACATCAGGAATCTGCTTAGACTGCTCCAAAGTTAGCATGTAGGCCCTAGTCCTCGGCCTAGCCTAGCCTGATCACCATCCTTCTTCCCACTTACTTTAGCTTCACCCTCAGTGCAGTCCCTTGCCATATGACCCGTCTTACCACATTTGTAACACCCGGGCTTGGCATTGAATTCACTAGCATAGTGTCCCATCTTCCCACATTTGTAGAAAGCATTCGTACCAAGCTTGCATTCCCCATCATGGATTCTCCCCACCTACATTCACCACCCTGCATATTTCCACACGTTTTGCAGGGCTTCCTCTCCCAGACCTTCTGTCTCTTATCCTTGGGATTCCACATTTATGTACCAGGTCGTTTGACAGGAGCAACCCATTTCTTATCTTTCTTCTCTTCCGCCGCCACATCCTCCACCGCCAGGTCGTCGTAAACCATTTCTGCGAGTCCCTCAGGAGAATCAAAGGTAGCAGGTCTACTAGCCTTAACCAGCAAGCGAATATTCTATGACAGTCCCCTGATGTAACACTTGATTCCCTTGGCTTCAGTGTTCACCATGTCATGCACCAGCCTAGACATGCGGTTGAATTCAGCAGTGTATTCGCGGTGTGTCATCTTACTCGCCTTCAGATTCAAAAACTTCATTTCCGCCCTCTCAACCTCAGCACATAATCGTTTCATCACCAAATCCTTTAGGTCTTCCCACCTCATTGCCATAATCACATCTTAAGTCTTCCTCTACTCTACACTCTCCCACCAGTACATTGCCTCATCTCTGAATGACTGAGTGGCATTACCCACACTTGATCAGGACGGAATTCGCAAATTCAGATAACCTTGTCAATGGTGGTTATCCACTGAAGAGTAGTGATTGCATCCCCTAAACCAGTCAGCTTTCGCGGGTCGCAACCCTTGAACAATTTGTAGCTACACCCACCTCGGCCTCTCTTTCTGTCATCAAATTACCTCATTTGAATCGCCTTTCTCTCTCTAATCATCCTTCTTACCATTCTCTCCTGACCTCTCCGCAGTTCTTTCATGGCTCCTAGCGAATCCTTCTAGATGCAGGTTCTTCACTGCGGTAGCTACAGCTTGAGCAATGGCGGCCTGAACTGCAGGATCGAGTTGATACCCTTCATTGTTGCTTGGATTTTGTCCAGTTGCACTTTCTTCCTCCCTTGTGTTAGTAACTGGTTCTACCGAAGATTCCCGGAAAATACGTGGCCTGCCACGATGTCCAGTATCACCTCCTTGTCCCGCATCTTTCCTAGATCCAGCCATTCGTATTCTATAAAGAAACACAAACGTCATCACTTAAGGAACTATTTAGTGCAAGGATAGTAAGGCTAACAGGTAATAACAATGGCCAACTGTGATTAGCCTATCACATTACTTTCCGTGTCTTATACACTTCCCTTTGTGAGTCTGTTTGTGCTAGTTCTACTTCTAAACAATTAGAAAACCAAGTAGTTCATACAATCACATGCTCCTATCCCTAGAAATTAAGCTAACTTCCTTACGCATTCTTACGTCACACATGAAATTAATCATACGCTTTACCTTTACTTAGCTTTCTTGAGTGACATATGGCTTTCTTGAACTTGCATCTTCTTTCTTTTCTTACTTAAGTCCCCATCTATGTTCGAGTCTAAGCATATAGGATGCTTAATTCTCTCAAACTTATGCTCTGATTACAACATGTAAGGCCCCGGCCCCGGTGCCCTACTTTAGCGTTGGATTTACTCATAAACACAGTTCTATTTATCAAAGTTATTAGAACTTTCGCAAAATAAATAAAAGTCAACCATTCATTACGAACATTTAAAACTTGTCTTTAAAACACGACATAAAGTAGCTTATTAAAACGCCATTAGTGATCTCCATTGGATGCCAGCCCTTCAAATCATGCCATGTGTACCTCTCTCAAGTCAGATGCTTCAACCTATTTACCTGCGTGCATACTAAAAGTCAGCTACGATGATTGAGTTCTAGTTAATCAAGAAACATACAATACCTTCACATATTTGTTATCTTTCTTTTTTACATACATAAGTATTTACCTTCTTTCTTTATTTCATTCTTTACTTCTCTCATTTTGTTATATTATAATACTCACTTTACTTAGTTACACGTTTTAAAGAGCATTACGCCCTACTTCCTCGAGTATTATTAGGGCCCGGTTCCCTTTTCTACCGCGGATATTATTAGGGTCCGGTTCCCTTCTTCCTTAAGTATTATTAGGGCCCGGTTCCCTCCTTCCTCGAGTATTATTGGGGCTCGGTTCCCTTCTTCCTCAAGTATTGTTAGGGCCCGGTTCCCTTTCTTCCCTAAAACCATGCCATACCTTTCTATATATTCATAATTATAACATTCATATATACTCTTGATATTTCTATAGCATATATACATCATTCATACATCACATCTTCAAACTATCACCAGGCGGTACATGCAATATCCGAAGATCGTCACGCACCGTCAAGCATTCATTAATACATAAATCATATAAGGCATACACTTACCACTTAAGGTAAATGTATTAACTAATCACAATGAGTATACACACAGCCTCGAAAACATAACAAGGAAATAGGGCTCGAAACTCACCTGCAAATGGTTCATCTATGAATTTACCGTTATGCCCTTATTGAGTTGTGCACGGCTAAATGTGTATTAATCATAGTATCAATTAACTACTTCTAGCTATACCACACTTCTAAGTTATTATAACCCCTAGCTATGGCGGTTCGGTGGCAGCGCTCCTGGCAGCGGGGTTCCACGGGCGGCAGTCCCTAGCGGGGTCCAAGGGGCAGAGCCCCTGTCTGGGGTCAACTTGGAAAAAAAATATTTTCATTAATAAGTCTTTACTAAAAACCTCATCAGAAAACTGAAATTTAATTATGTAATCAATTTAAATCATTGTTTTAAACTTTACCTTCCAATATTAATAATTACTTATCTTTAGTTCATATATCATATAAGTCCATGTATGTCATTCACGTACATATACGCCGTTTATCTTTCGTTTATTTTACAAAATCATTAACAAGTCCGTATAACCATTATGGGCGTAAGCATGTAAGTTCCTCACAGGCGTATAAGTTCTTTTAGCGTATAAGTCTTCCCGGTGCATAAGTTAGTTCCAGCGTAAAATTCCTTCTAGCGCATAATGCATCCAGCATATAAGTCTTTCTGGGTATAAGACATACACAGCGTATATGTATACATATACATTACTTACACGTTTCCTATACATACACTCTACCTATACTTACACGCTACATGTACTTATACGCTGCCTATACTTACATGTTGAAGATACATATGCGTTGCACATACTAATACATCGTATTCCTACTTATACGGTCCATCCTTATACGGCGCATAATCTTATACACCCACTGTTCAGTTTAGCTTTCATATTTCGTGTTTTTGGGGTTTATCTTCGATTCCGGCGCCGTCAGCCGCCGTTAACCACCACGATCGATCGGGGTTTGATCGTTTATAGTCTAGGTAGTTTTGGGGTGTCCAGATCTGAGCTAAGCTGGTCCTTAAGCTCGTTTTTGGATTATTAAACGCTCGAACAAAGCTAGATTTAGATCCAAACGATCCATACGGCATCCCGGGGCTGCGGTGTGGGGTTCTAATGTATTGGTAATGCTGAGATAAATCATTTCTGACCTTCGGTTGGTCTTGGATTATTGAATATATTTAGTAGACGGTGTTTGGCTTAAGTGTGTGTTTTTGAATGTGTAGGCTATGGTGTAGAGATGGATGGAAAAGGTAAAGGATTAGGATTTAAGGGGTATTTATACTCCCTTAAGCCCATGAACCTAAGGCTCATCTTTCCTTTTTGGTCCATCTTTATTTCCATCTAATTAGCCTCACTACCCTTCCACTTTTCCTATTTTATTATTTCTCTACTTACTGAAGTAAACTTTTCCATCGTAAAAAAATAATATAATAAATATTATTTTTAGAAAATTCAGGATGTTACAGTTCTAGGGGCAACAGCCCCTAGTAGCATCCAAGGGGCGGGTCGAGTTGCCAGGTCAGCTTGGAAAAATTTTATTTCCATTAAAGGTCCTTAACAAAAATTTCATTAGAATTCTTAAATGATTATTTTATTCATTAAGTCACTCGCTATGACAAATGGGTTCTGTTTAAGCAACATTCGCTATATTATACGCTATCCCATTCGTTTTAACGAATGATTCCATTAGTTGTAACGAATAACTTGATCTGAGTCTAATCGAGACGAACGAGAGAATAACGAATGAATGAAACCATCCGTGACCTCTGGAGACGAATGAGAGGTTCATTCGTGATAAAGGCATGCAAGTGTATCATATAGTGAATGGCTTGATTCGTTGTCTTAACATGGTGAATGGGTGGATAACGAATGACTAACGAATGAATAAGAGCATTCCTGACTTGTATAAGACGAATGAGAGGTTCATTCGTTACAAGACACGTGCATGTATCTTATTCGTTATGACAGTTTAACGAATGATCAGTCATTCGCTAATCATAATGAATGAACAACATCTCTTATCCAATCTTTGACTCCCGTGGTCAAAGTTAAAATTGATAAGAACATAAACGGTCAACAGGTACCCCGGTTTTAGAATTAGCCTCTGAATCTCGATGAAACAACACGATACTGGCATCAATATACTTTCATACACATCGCCTCTTAAGCCCAATCAACCAAACACTTAAACAACTCGTTAAATGGTGTCTTTGATCGATGTTCAATACCTGTTCTTTGGTTGATTAATTACCCTATCGAATGTTAACGAATTTTAACGAGAATCATCTCGTTTGATTAGTCTTTACCATATATATATATATAGATCTAGGAATACTAAACGAGCTGATCATAAACGAACAAGTTTTCGTTATTAAACGTACCTTAAATGAATCGGTTTCACGAAGACGATCTAATCTTGGTGTATGTCTAGTCCGTTAATATGCTCTAACGTTAACAAGCTCGAGTCTTTTCCTTCGGATCTTGGTCCAAGATGAAGGAGGTGTTTGTGTGTGTTTTTGAGAGTGTATGGAGGCTAATGATAAGAATGAGGGTTTTAGAGTTTAAGGAGGTTTAAGGGGATTAAATACCCTTAAGCCCATGGACCTAAGGCCCATCACCATCCCTTATTCCATCTTTTAGTGTCGAAGCCCACACTCAAATATTTCATTTATCCAAACTAGATAATAACGAATTATCAAATAAACGAAATTTCTTTTATTATTATCATCGAAAGTAAGATGTTACACCCTTTTTACTCTTTTATTACTTTTGGGGGTAACTATGTATCCTATAAATTCAATTACTTTTGATTTCTCTTACATACTACAATTCACTACATGGACTTGTGTGTTTACTTGTTACTTGCTCAAAATTACTTGCTCAGGGATTACTTCAAGATAGTATGATCATACGCCCACCCCCCCCCCCCTTGCGCTCAAGACCTTGTTGTTTTGAGTGGAAAAGGGACTCAATATCTGAGTACGTTGGTGCGCAATCCCAAATGGAAAGAACCCTATTTGATTTTCACTAGTTTTCATGGAACTGTATGGTTTTTATGTATTATATCAAACTGTGTGAACTTACCAACTATTAAGTTAGTTGACATTATTTTATACATACGTTACAGGTATGCTTATTAGAAGATGAAACAAGAGAAGACACTAGACTTAGGATTATTAATAAAGTGTTTGATATGTTCAATTTCCTTGTTACTTATTTGCAAAACAACTTATTATTTGAATCGTCAATGAAATAATGATAAGATCGTCACTTAATAGTGTCACATGTGTTTTGAACAATCTGTACGTTACACTCGGGCGTATTCCGCTTTAACCGAGGTGTTACACATGTACCATATATCAATGATCTCTATGGATTGCTCCCGCACAATCAGAAATAAAGTTGAATAGTTTTGTGATGAATCACAAGCCAAACTTGCTTGGAAATCATCAAAAACATAACTTCAGTTGATTTGGGATCTTCATAGACTGTCTCAAATTAACTGTCAGAATCATATTCATATTCATGCCGTTATGCTCTTGCATTCTTGTAGGATTGGATCTTCTCTTTTCAAATAAATTTTTGGAATTTCATCCTTTGGTTTCTATAGAAAACCCTTAGGTTCAAAACCACTTTTCAACAAAATTTCTCATCACCATTTAATCCTCTTCCTTGTTTTCTTTTGAACACTCTTTGTGATTTGTTTTTCTTTTCAGATCGTGTTGAATTAGTAGAGTCAATGGACTTCTTTAAAATCACTTCTACTTTCTTCTCATTCACTTCATCATCCTTCTTCATACCTTTACGTGTTCCATCATCAATATGTATCCCTTGCTTCAAGTATTCTACATATCTTTTCTTGTACAAACCAAAATCTTGATCAAATTGTGTAGAGTCTAGAACTATGAAAGGTTCAGGTATGATTCTTTCTTGATATGAATTTGTGTGATGTCCATACACATCACACAGTTTGCACCAAACCTTTTCCTTATGTTCAGCCAAAGAGTTTCCCTTCTTAAATCTCTCACTTGGTCTTGGGAGATCAACTACAATGGTTTTCTGATGAGTAATTGGTTTTCCAAAGTTGATTGAGATTGGTTGGAAAACATCAATTTTATCATTGCTTCTATCATCAGACCCCTTGACAAAAATGACCTTTTCTAGTTTCATACATCTATCATTCACTTCTCTCTGCTGTAACAACTCGGGTTTTTCAAACTTGTAATTTATATCCGTTACCCGATCCGCTTTTATGTTCGAGAAATTTTATCGCGTTTACCGAGTAAAGCAATTATTATAATATAATTATATAATTACTTATTTAAAACATATATACAACTTTCTTATTTTGGCAAAAATGACCCAAACTAAAACTTTTACCCAACTTTGTTTCCACACCATAACTTCAGGGAGTGGATGGCAAATCTTATAAAACTTATATTATAACCAGGATCCAATACCCAAATTCGTTTACCCATATTGCGACCCATGACCCGATTAATACCTAGGGCCACAATCTTTGCGATTTGATTTAAAAAAGGTTATATCTCTTGCCTAATTGATCATACGGATACTTTGGATTAGAAAATCAGGATCTTTAAGATGCGTATTGAAAAAATAACAAACCCATCATTAGAAATACACCTTTATACCATATAGAATCGAATATATCAAAATTAAACTTATATACACCATCTAGGAGACCCGGCGAATAAAACCCTACAATTATTTGAAGTTTTATAATCTGGATCATCATTTATTTTTTTCAACCATAGCCGCGGCCTGTCTTTCTCAGTTTGTAGTCAATCAAACACCTATCCAGGTAATTAATAGTTGCAACATGGTCGTTCTTGATCTATTTACATTAAGCCTAACGTTAATTGAACCAGAACAAGCGTATTGATCAATCCAGATTCTAGGGTTCATAAATACTATTTGGGTATTTAAGCTTCTATATATAAGATTTTGTTCGTAGTTAATAATCAACTGATTTGATAGCTCAGTTGGTTGCTAGTGTCCGTTTAAGTTTGTGAACCGGCCAGGGGTGTGGGTTCGAGCCTCCTTGGATGCGGTTTGATGGTTTTGTTTATTTAGTTTTTTTTCTTCTTTTAATGGTTTATATATCTATTAAATCATTTTAATTATTTTTAAAAATCAAATAAATATTTTTTTATAAAATCGACATCTTAGTATTTATGTTCCTTGTCAAATCTAGTATGTATGTATGTATGTATGTACATGAACTATTAAACGTATTTCAGGTATTCAACTCCAAATTTTAATTTGTTAAAACATGTTAAACGTTGATAAAACTCATTCACTCATCGATTATCGATTTAGATTCTAACTTATCCTTAAGTTATGAATAAACGTCAGCATAACATATCGAAGTTTTTTTTTACACAATAACTCATATGAAATCTACACAACTATCCAATCTTCTCATTAAATCACGTCGTGATTAATCATAGAATTTTTTCTCAACATCAAACAACATCAATCATTTATTTTTCTATAGCCACCTCATGGCCACATGTTTAGTGTAGGAGGTAGCTCTTACCATTTCTAAAACATACACTCAATTTTCCAAAACAGAAATACAATCAATTCAATATTCGCTAATAAATTCAATTCTTTTATCCCTACTTATTCTCATAATGACAAAAATAACAAAGGCAAGTCTAAACATCAACTATATGATGTTAATGAAATTATCAATCAATCTCAATCTTCATATCGCTTTATACCCATTGTAATCACTTGCCTCGTACCACAAGACGTCCCACAACGGTCTATGCCGTCTAATTCTAAAACCCTACTTTGCAACCTAATCAAATTATTGTGATTCAATCAACTTCAATTATTCAAACTTTTTATAAATCTATTTAATCAAGTTATTTTAAACTAGTAAAAACAAATCAATCATAACTAAGATTATCAAAGAAGATGTTTTTGTCATTTTTTTTATCTAAAGAAATCTTATCTTTCTCAATCGTACATTATAACAAATCTTTATTCGATTTTTGAATTTAAACAATTCTAATAATTTATTAATCTTAAGTGGTTATGCTCATACAATAAAATCTATCTTTTCATAGACAACTGTTTGCAATACTATCCTTTCAAAAGATGTTTAATTTATATTTTATTAAAACAACTCAAAAATTCAATTTATTTTTAGCACTATTTTACACAATGAATATCTCCTAATTCTAACCAAAACGTATTATGATTCTTGTTTTCCTTAAAAATCATGTGTTTCAAATGTTTTGTAACCACATGATGGGACGAGTTATGTGGACCATCCAATGATCTAAGTAATTATGGAGGCCTACATAATTATCAAACTCCTCGCATGAAAATCATAATGCGTGAAATTGTGTATCATAATATAGAATCGAAATTAGTTGGGATAACGGTATAAATGTAGATATGATAATGACATGGTGGGTACGCCACTGGTACATTCTATATATAAGTGTCCTTATCAGATTTTCAGTTGGAGCATTGTTTTGACTATTCCAGGTTCAGCGTTATGATAAATTTTAAAAGTTATGTTCTAAATTATTTTTCCCCTCAAAATTTAATGGTTTTGTTATAGTACATTTAATTTTGGGACGAAATTCTCTAAAGTATGGGAGACAGTAACAACTCGGGTTTTTTGAACTTGTAATTTATATATATTTCCAGACCCGCTTTTATTGTTATAATATTATTATTTAATTACTTATTTAAAATTTATATACTTCTTGTTTTGGCAAAAATGACCCAAACTAAAACATTTCCCCAAGTTTGTTCATGTAACATCCCAAATTTCAAATAAAATACATAATGTATTTATTGTGACGGAAGAATTTACTTTAGTTACTAAATAAAATAAAAATAAAGAGAGAAAGATAAGTAGGATAAATAGATGGAATTAAGTATGGACTAAAAAGGGAAGACGGGCCTTTGGTCCATGGGCTTAAGGGCGTATAAATACCCCCTTAAACCCTAATCGTTTCCATTTCCATCCATTCTACACTCTTGCCTACACCATAAAACACACACTTAAGCCAAATACACCTCCCTAGCAGTCGGCCACCATTCGAACCCAAAACCAAGCATCATAACATAGGATCTTCGATCATACAAGTGAGCTAACAAGTCCAAGACGCGTATCAAGCTAGTCGTGACCTTGCAAATGTCTAAATGTATGTTCTTTACGTTTAAAGGTTACGTTTTCGTGAACGGTTTGTCATGAAACTTAACCCTAGAGTAGATCGGGTCTAGATGTTTCATAAAAATGCAAACTTGATGATTAAAATGGACTTAATGAACTCATGGTTAGATACAGTTCATAAAGGAAACCCCCCCTAGATCTAGCTTAAAGAACGTTTTTTTGATTAAAGGCTCAAGCTTTACGACTAAAACGAGTTAGACCTTGAAGCCGAAGGGCTAACGGGTGTAAAAAGGTTAAGGAAAATAGGAAATAGGTGGTTAAAGGTTGTGATTTAAGAATGAAAATATTGGCTGTAAGCTTCAGACAAGGGTTCTTGGTGACCTGAACCTCCACCTTGAGTTCTCGGTCAACGCGAGAACCCGGTCAACAAGAGTTCTCGGCCACCATGTTAGTTCTCAGTCGAAACAAGGTTCTCGGTCAAGGACATAGGTTCTAGGTTAAGGACATAGGTTCTCGGTCAAGAACAGGGTTTTCGGTCAAAACAGGGTTCTCAGCCAACACGGGTTCTCTGCGAAGAGTTCTCGGCCACATAGTTCTCTGTTGACCTTGGGCCTGGTCAGTTGGGCCCAGAGGTCATAATGAACAGTGGGCCTGATCTAACTAATTGGCCCATATGTAAGAATTAGACAAATAAGGCCAACTTAGAAAATAGGTTGGTTAACTAAAATACCAACTTAATCAATTATACGGTTAATTACATATATATATATATACATACATATATATATAACAGTTAGCCGTGCACAATTAAAGAAGGGGATAACGATTAACGGCGAACGCAACAGGATCCAGGTGAGTTTCTAGCCGTGTACAATTAAAGAAGGGGGTGCGGGCTCGAGCCTCCTTGGACGCGGTTTGGTGGTTTTGTTTATTTAGTTTTTTTGTTCTTTTAATGGTTTAGATATATGTTAAATCATTATAATTACTTTTAAATATCAAATAAACATTTTTTTTATAAAATCGACATCTTAGTGTTTATGTTTCTTGTCAAATCTATTTTACATATGTCTAGGTGTGTGTGTGTGTATATATGTGTGTGTGTGTGTGTGTATTTTAAGTATTTATTAATAATAAGTAAACACTATTTTATCAAAACCCGAAACTATTTTATATGTTTACTCGTTGTTGAAACATCTTTATAAATTTTCTTATATCAATTTTATACATAAAAATATATATTATGTATTTGTATCATTCTTTAAAAAATTTTTATTATAACAATCGTATTCTAAACGTATTATTTTATTTATAAGATTAGATTTTTGTTAAGTATTCCAAGATATAAATTGTATGATAAATATATATTTTTAGAATCATTTAATATATTACAAGTTGTATCTATTTATGTACTCACTTATAATTGCCTATTTAAATAATTATATAACTATATTATTGTAACATCATGGAAATTTCGGATCAAAAATGCCAAGTTACATAAGTTCAAGATCAAAAATGACAAATTCTAAACTCAAAGGGTTAAAATGTAAATTCTGATTTTATGGCCTATCGCGATACGCGACGTCCTTAGAGACAAAGGCATCGCGTATCGCGATGACACATCTGGACTGGTGGCGCGTGATCGCACGTGATCCGTCATGTGTCACCACGTGGCATAAAGTCCGCCACGTGGCATAAAGTCCGCCACGTGGCAGAGCTATGGGTGACTGGTGATGCCTTTATCGCGATACGCGACGAGCTAACCATACGCGATGGCCCACTGATTTTCCTATAAATAGCAAACTCGTGTGTTCTCATTTCTCACACCCAAATTCACACACCTCTCTCTCTCTCTAACATCTCTTTCCATGCCCAATTCATCGCAATTCGTGCAACTAAACCGACAACATCCCGACGTTCCAACGACGTTATCTCAAATAAGGTGCTACCAAGAGATTTCCTGACGACTCACCTCGTAAAGCGTGTCGACGTTTGGAGAAGTGTTGGTGCCTCGTTTTTCGTGCAAAGGAAAAGGTGTCGAAAAGAAAGTGTTGATCAAGAAGCGTTGGAAAACAAACCGGTGTCGAAGTGTTGCCCAATTGTGTAGGGTTACTATAAGCCAACAAAGGTAGGCATAATGCCCGAATAAAATAATAATAAAATATTAAAGGCTTAAAACCTGTAACGATTCCGGCAAAATCAGGTATACCCTAACCGGTATATACTATTTATGTGTTATTTAATAATGAATATGGGAATTATGATGCGTTTATACAGGTATGTATGATTCATAGTACGAATTATACTCGATTATACAGTTAATCGTATTGGAAATACGATTAACCGATTAACGGTTATTGAAGCCCGAACGATCGGGGATTGCATTATAGACGAAATATATATTATTTAGTGATGTTTGCGAAGTATTAAGGCTTCGGGATAAGTAAATTAAAGCACATAAAAAGGATTTCGATTTAATGGTACGTCGGTACGTTAAACGAAACCGAGCAAGAGACGATCGATCAAGCCGAAAAAGATGCACAATTATTAATACTATGATGTTTTAAGTTAATAAATGTCATGGTTTAAGTTTTAAATCGGTTTTTTATAAATTTCATTTTTAAGCCGAAAAACGACCGTTTTAGCCTCGTTTTAAGCCGAATTAAACGTTTAACCGAAAAACGAACTGAACCAGATTATCCAAAACATTATCCAGATTACGAGAATCTGAATATGTGGCCACAAATGAAGTTGTGGGACCCACCCCACCCTCCAAGTATGTCCGATCGGACCCCCCTCACCCAAAACAACATTTCATTTCTTTTTTTCACAACACACTTCAACATATTCATATTCTCTCAAGATCAAGAACCAAAAACCGAGCTTTTTAACAAGAAAAACCGAAGTAAAATCTTGTTATGTACGTGTTTAAGTTCGTTACTTGAGTGTTCTTGCAAGGAAATGAGGTTTTCAAGTGAAAAAGGGTGAAAACCCGAGAGAGAACCGATTCTTGCATGATCAAGTGATGTATACGGGTTATACAAGGGATCTTGGTTCAAGAAAGGAGTTAAACGAACCAAAAACGAATTTTTACGGTTAAGTCGTTGTTTTTATATCATAACCGAAACCATGAAAGAAATGGCTTGATTGTGGGTGTAACTTGCTTGGTGTGGTGTTATTGTGCTTGTAGGTGTTGTATCTAGTTGCTAGCAAGGGCTAGAAAGCGAGATTCTTGCGGTTTGAAGCTAGAAACTCAAGGTAGTTCGGTTTTTGTATAAGGGTTGTGATTTGGACCGATTGTGTTTCGTGTAGAGTTAGGTTATGAAATTTTACAGGGATGATCTACACATGTAAATATGAGTTCTGTGAATTTTTGCTAATTTTTGGATAAAGGATGAATATTTGGTGAATTTAATGCTCTGTTTTGGCCAAAAATGGTGAAAAATAGTTAAATATCATGAAAAATTCTGGAAAATTTCAGATAAGCTTTTTATAAAATGTATAAGACACACAAAATTTGAGGTCATTTTGAGAAGTCTAAGTAGGCTTTTCGGTGAAACGAGTTCTAGGGTTTTCTAGCTCGGTTTTAGTGAAAACGGCATTTAAAAAGGGATTTTGGTTCTGGAAAAATTACAGGGGACTATGGAGATGGCAGGGGTCATCCAGGAAAAATTTGGGATTTTTCTAAGATCGTTTGGTATTTACAACATATTTAGTGTTTAAATGGTGTTTAAAAATAGATGAATAAATGTTAAATATAAAAATTAATTCTGGAAATATTTTTATAAAATTTCCCACTGTCAAAAAGTGATTTGTGCAAAATTTCAAGATCCGAGACTAAACGGATAATTATTTGTGCTAAAACAAACTTTTAAAGCTTAAAACGCGTAAACCGGTAAAGTTCGCATAAGCGAGCTGACTGATGTATAAAAACCCTAAAAAAATGAACTATTTTCATATAATTGAGTTAAACAAGTAAAAATGAATCATCCGAAAATAAGTTGGATGATTTGAGTGTTTTTAACCTATTTAACAGTTTCCGGTACGATAATGACGGAAACGGGTCCCGCGGCCAATCGGGACATCTAAACCGAGCCCTAATTTCACAACTTAGTTAAATTATCAATTAACAACTATTTTCGGGTCGTATGTGACCAAACTCATTTTTGAAACATAAAAATGGATAACCGTGCTAGGCACGCAAAACGGGAAAAATGACTAATAGTAAATCTGACTAGTGAACTCTAAACGATATCACAATTTGAGTCCGGTGAAGTGTTTCTGGGTTAACATTGCCCCAAGAACGGGTACAGTACTGGGTTAACTGTGTTCCCAGATGTACCGGTTAACACGGTTAAAGTTATGTTAATAGTGATTGTATAGTAACGAACTTAGGGATCGTATTACAGATTTGGACTAGTAGCTGGAGTGTTGTATTACTAATTTGCCTACGATAAGGTGAGTTTCACGAGCCCCTTTTTCTGAATTGTTTTCAAATATTTTCTCGGGGCGGAAGCATGTTGCTAATAAAATGTTTAAGTACATACTGAACGCATGGATTTTGCGTGTTTATTAATATTTGATTGTACGGGAATCGTATGGAATGGGTACATTACTGGGTTAACAGTGTCCCCAGATGTCCCTGGAAGTGTTTCTGGGTTAACATTGCCCCCGGGATGGATACAGTACTAGGTTAACAGTGTCCCCAGGTGCCTCTAGAAGTGTTTCTGGGTTAACATTGCCCCCGGAATGGGTACAGTACTGGGTTAACAGTGTCCCCAGATGTCTCTAATATATGATTATCATAATGATTTATCACTGTTTATTTAAATTAGTGAAACTCACCAACTATTCGTAGTTGACCCGTTTTCTTTACATGCTTTCTAGGTACTCCCAAACTGGAGTAAGTGCTACATGCTTGCTGATGCGTGCTATTTGTGGAAGTTTAGTGATCGTTTTGTATTAAATATGATAATGTAATGTTGGTAAAACTTATGTGATATCGCCTAGACGGGAACTAAACTCGGAACAATGTAATATGATGTAAATTAATGTAGTGGTGTTTTCTTTATAAGCAATGCTGTTGATATCAGATGTGTCTGTTGCATCCCGTTTACGTTTCCGCTGCGGTTACGGGGTGTTACAAAACCCTAAGACGAGGATATACTCGATACCTCAATAAATAAAAGAAAACAAAACAAAGAAAATAAAAGAAAGGAATATGAATATGATATCAATATGATTATTATATAATTCTTTGTTATAAATATTATTTAAGTTATTATGATTACTCTTAAATAATAAAGAAAAAAAAGTATACGTTTCTTAGAGAAGAAGAAACGTAGGGTTTTAAAGAAAAGTAAAATAAGATTAACTAGAGGTTTATCTTATAAAAGAAAAGGAATGTAAATAAGTTAAAAGGAAAGAGTTTTAACTTATAAAAAGAAAGAAAGAAAGAAAGAATACTTTTTAACTAAAGGTTTTAAAGTAAAGAAAATAAAATATAATCAAGGTAACGATTATAAAAAGAGACTAGAGGTCTTAAGCCGGATTGTATATCTGACTAATAGAAGTTATACTCGTACTATAGGTGCGAGATAGCAAAGAAAAGGGAAAGAGCCTCGGACAGTGTATTGAAGCTAATCCAAAGAAAAAGGTGAATACGCCACAACTTTACAAACTTGTTTAATCGAGTCAAAAGAAATAAATGAAAAGAATTACATGGGACTACATGTCTCTAAAACGTTAAAAACAAAAGTAAGCGCTAGCCCTCAGGCTTTCGTGTACGTTTGTTTGGATCCTTACATATGTGGTAAATAAGTCGGTGGGCACACCGCACCGCACCACACTTGGTCATGACCTCCGCCACGATGGGCCGGACCCAAGTTACGTCCGAGTGAGACTGGCCATTTGTATATGTATGGTAACTAAGTAATGTCTAACGCTGTGGTGTTTGCTGGGGTGTCTTGTGTAGATACTTGAGTTTATAACTGTGATTGTTTTTAAATCTTGATTATTCCTAAGCGGATATGGGCCGGATGCAAGTTATGTCTTGAGGGGTAATTAAGTAAAAGAAAATATTTTACTTGGAAGCTCGAAGTGCTCAAGATATCCAATGGCTCAGATCTTTTGTTAACTTAAAAATATAAATGGTGGTTTTGTAATTACACAAGTAATCTTTGTAAAACAATTAATAGGTGTTTTATAAAATCCCATCTTTTGTTAAATATATAAATCCACATAATTATAAGACTTCCGCTTTTAATCCGTTAACTCTAATATATTTACAAATGTGGTACCAACATATGTGTCATACGCCCGTTCAGTGGTCTGGGGTGTGACAAGTGTTGGTATCAGAGCCATTGATCTTAGTGAATTAGGTATTAAAAGTTAATACATAATCTTCGATCCAAATAATAGGAAAAATATTTTATTATTTTTTTTATTTAAAATAGGGATAAGATAGGCTGGTAACCTTTTTTATCCCTTCGCAATCTAAACCACCCAACCTATAGATGTCGTTCAAGAAGATAATGGATGGATTCATGAGAGACGCTAGAAGATATGGAATTCCCGAACCTCTACCGAAGGATAACATGAACGAGGATTACTATGAGTCCATCTTTAATCAAGATCAACAAATTGACCGAACCAAACCAATATACCTCCCTGGAACCGTACAATGTCCTATCAACTTGCCCGATAGTCCGTCAATGCAAAGGAACCATACCCCAAGGCACTCAAGTTATCATCCATCAAGCATACCGATGTACCATCCGTCCGAGATCTCGACGTATCATCCATCTGTGATCCTGACGTACCTTCCTTCTGATGTTCCGACGTATCAACCACCAAATCCTCATCTGTCGTATGCATTCCTCTCCAACAAGCAAATCAAGGAGGAACCTATGTTTGATTCATCCGACTAAATGCAATGCCACTCCAACCAAAGAAGACGGCACACCGGAACTTCTGCATTCGACTCAGTTGATTCCCACCCCAACACCTATGATGGACCTTCCCGAAAGCCAAATATGAGAGTCATCATGTTGTATGTGAGTTTTTTTATGCACCCTATAGTTAAAGAGACTGCCCAGTTAGTGAAGGAGGAAGACCCTGAAGAGGAGGAAGACCCGGAAGAGGAAGAGGACCCTGAGGAGGAAAACCCCAATGAAGTAACAACGCCAATGGAGGAACCATCCGACTGTGACTGCCCACCTGGATAAGGATGTGTGCAACCGTTCTTCTACAAGAATCTAAGTTATGGCTCCATGGACCCCTATGTGCAATACTTACAAGAGATCAAGAACAAGACATCATCAAGCTTCCAGCCATATCAAAGCAAGATCCCGTCCATCAAGGAACAAGCAAATGAGATCCGCGAGCAAATGAAGCGGCTGAGGCTTTCTTCAACTATCCATCTGATGTGACATCATCACCATACCCAAAGAACCACTACAATATTGTCATGATGGGGTACCGCGATATGGATACCTGAATAAGTTCCCGCAATCGCAGGAAGAACATCATGATAGGGCCTTGCATGAGACTGATGATCTGAGGAAGAAGGTAGCTGTGGATGGAGTCAAGAAGTAGATAGGAGATAAGCTTTTTCGAAAATGCAACAAGATGACCAAGCTTGTGAAGAAATACATGAAGGATTGAGAACCTTGAAGTGAATCAACAATAGTGTTGTGTGTTGTAATGTATGTGATGTAATGATGTGAGTAATAAAGAACGTTGAAACGTTCTAAGAAATAAGGATGAGAAAATATATATGTGTGTGTGTGTGTGTGTTGTATGTAAGGAATAAATGTAATATATATATGTGTGTGTGTGTGTGTGTCTTTTGACGTAAATATATAAGTGAATAAATAAAAATAATAAATAAAAATATGAGTATTTAAGAAAATAATGTTATTAAATTTCAGCAAAATGTCGAATCAAAACAATGTTGAAGCTTCTCGAAAAGAAGCCGAAAACAGAAAAGATAAAGAAAAAGAAAAAGAGAAAGAACAAGAAGAGAGAATGCCCGACAAATACATGAATCAAATACAACAAATGATAAAAGAAGCCGTTAGGGCTGAATCACAAGCTAGAACTCAATCTAGGCAATCTCAATCCGTTAAACCCTCTCGTAAATCGGTCAAATCTAGTCCAAAACCTTCTTACATGGAAGATACTTTTCACAAATCTAATGTTGATGGTGATGTTAGACGAAAGCTTAAGAAGATGAAAATTGAAGTTATTCATTTAAGGACTTCAAGTATTTTGGACCTAAGGAGTTTTATGGTGATAAAGGCGCCATTAAGACCGTCAGATGGCTTGAGAAGATGGAATCAATCGTGATAATAAGCAAATGTTCTGAGCAAGAAAAGATTCAATACTCTACCCAAATGTTCAAGGGTGAACCTTCATAATGGTGGAACACGCTGATTATGAGTAAGGGAAGGTATGTGTTGTACAACTTATCAAGGGAAGAGTTCAGGGAGATGATGATGGCGAAATTCTGTCCTATGCATGAAACCGACCAATTCAAACAAAATTTATTAATCATAAGGTCGTAGGAACAAATCTCCAAGAATACAACACAAAATTCCACGAATACTGGCGATTTATTCCCAGCTGGTAATCCCTGAGTCCAGCAAAGTTACTCGTTATATTTGGGGACTGCCGTGGGAAATCTGTGACATGGTGAGGTCACACCTTCCACAAACCGCCGACTCCGCAATGGAATTGGCTGGTTATCTGATAAGTGGCCTAGTCCGCAACAAAGAAGACAAAAAGGTCATGCCAACCAATGACCAAAAGAAGGGAGGAAATACCAGCTTAAAGGGCAAAGGTGTAGACCAACGCAAGTCTGGATTCAATACCAGCAACCCACAATGCAAAATATGTAAGAAATATCACAAGGGTCGCTGCCACTTCGCTTCGTCCTCTACCGTAACCGTCAGCGACTCGTGTCATGAACCCGGCCACGCAACGGCCGATAGCTGGAAAAAGACAATGACTTGCTTCAACTACAAAGAAATGGGACACTTAAGCTTCAAGTGCCCAAAGAACAAAACCTGTGACTGGTGGTGCGGGTGGAAGTGGCCAACGAAATGAAAAGAAAGGCAATGCAAGAGGTTTTATGCTCGACACCAAAAAGGCGGCCGACATGCCGGAAACCATCACCGGTACATTCCTAGTCAACGACACATATGCTAGAGTTTTGTGTTATTCGGGTGCCAACTTAAGTTTTATAGATTATAGCTTTTGTAGTCTATTACACAACCTTTAACAAAACTAAATAAAACTCTAAGCATCGAGACCGCTAGTGGTGAAGTTGTTAAAATCTCTAAAGCCCTTGAAAAAGGAAAGATTTGTTAGCGGGATACATTCTGCCTATCCAATTGCTACTAATGACTCTTTGTTGGTTTTGACATTGTACTTGGTATGGATTGGTTATCCAACAACCATGCTTGTATCATTTGCAATAGCAAAACTGTTGAACTTTAAGCCCCTGATAAATGAACCATTGGAATTGAAGGGGACAAAGACGCTGGCAAAGATAGCATAATTTCCATGATTAGGGCAAACAAATGTTTAAATCAAGGTTGCTTAGCATTCACGGCCTACGTCATCGAAGAATTCAAACCGAATGAGATAAAGGACCTGCCTACTGTCTCCGACTTTGACAATATTTTCCCGACGAACTTCCTGGAATCCCTCCCGATCGTGAAGTAAAGGTTAGGATCGATTTCATGCCTGGTACTGCTCCGATTGCTAAATCCCTGTATCGTTTAGCACCAAACGAAATGAAGGAATTAAAGAAACAACTTGACGAGCTTCTCAAGAAAGGCTTTATTCCACCAAGTTCATCGCCGTGAGGAGCGCCAATTCTATTTGCCAAGAAGAAAGATGGGTCAATTCACATGTGTATCGACTAACGAGCCTTAAACAAAGTCACAATCAAGAACCGATATTCACTCCCTTGAATTGACGATCTTTTTGACCAAATCCAAGGTGCAAGCTATTTTCTAAAATCGATCTGTGTTCTGGCTATCACCATCTCAAAGTTCAATCCGAAGATACTCCGAAAACCGCATTCCGAACAAGGTATGGACACTATGAGTTCACGGTCATGCTGTTTGGTCTCACTAATGCGCCAACAGTGTTTATGGACATGATGAATCGAATCTGTAAGCCTTACTTGGATAAATTTTTTATCGCATTCATCGGCGACATACTTATTTATTCTAAGCCTAAGGTAGATCATGAAATTCACCTCTGAACCTTACTTGAATTACTAAGAATTGAGAAATTGTACACCAAGTTCTCGAAATGCGATTTCTGGCTGCATGAAGTGCAATTTCTTGGTCACATCATAAACGTTAATGGTATCCAAGTGGACCCCGCTAAGATTGAAGCTATCTCAAAGTGGGAAATTCCAAAGTCGCCAACCAATATCCGAAGTTTCTTAGGTTTGGCCGACTATTATCGAAGGTTCATTGAAACTTTCTCCCGTATAGCCGTTCCCTTAACCTCGTTAACTCGTAAGAATATCAAGTATGAATGGGGAACTAAACAACAAGAGGCGTTTGATATACTTAAACAAAAACTCACTCATGCACCTATACTGGCCTTGCCAGAATGTATCGAGGATTTTTTTGTCTTTAGTGACGCGTCCCATTCTGGTTTAGGATGCGTACTAAGGCAACGAAAGAAGGTAATCACTTACACCTCTTGTCAACTTAAGGTACACGAAAAGAACTACACAACTCATGATCTAGAATTAGGTGCAATAATCTTTGCTTTAAAGATATGGAGGCACTATCTCTATGGAGTAAGATTTATCGTGTATACCGATCATAAATGTTTGAAACACTTATTCGAGCAAAAAGAGCTTAACATGCGTCAACAACGCTGGATGGAAACCTTGAATGACTATGACTGTGAGATCATCTATCACAAAGGTAAAGCCAACGTTGTGACTGACGCCTTGAGTCGTAAAGAACATGAAAAACCAAGAAGAGTCCGAGCGTTAAGATTAGAAATCCAAATTGATATCATCAAACAAATCAAATACGCTCAACTCCAAGCGATCAATGAAAACAAGATCTCCGACGAAAAACATAACAGCACCATTGACTCGCTAGTCAAGGGTCACGACGGTATCCTTAGAATGGGAAACCGGATTTGGGTAGTTGGGGACATGCATGAAAAGATTATGAACGAAGCTCACAACTCCAAGTACATGATGTACCCCGGTAGTGACAAAATGTACCAAAACCTTAAGCCAAACTACTGGTGGAATGGAATGAAAAAGGACATCGCTTCGCATGTTGCGAAATGTCTAACTTGTTTGAAAATCAAGGCTGAACGTCAAAAGCCATCGGGATTGCTTCAGCAACCCGAACTTCCTGTTTGGAAGTGGGAGTTAATAACCATGGATTTCATCACAAAGCTCCAGAAAACGACTCGACTACATAATGCTATTTGGGTCATTGTGGATAGACTAACAAAATCCGCACACTTTATACCCATCAATGAATCATACTCGATGGATAGATTAGCGCGTATCTATGTGAACAACATCGTTTTTTTTAATGGATTACCGATGTCTATAATTTCGGATCGAGACAGCCGATTCACGTCTCATTTCTGGAAAATCTTCCAACAAGCGTTAGGCACAAAATTAAACCTTAGCACTGTTTATCATCCACAAACTGATGAGCAAAGCGAATGGACGATTCAAACGTTGGAAGATATGCTCCGCACTTGTGTGATAGACATAAGTGGAAGTTGGGATGACCATCTACCCGTAATGGAATCATCGTATAACAATAGCTATCACATGAGCAATCATGCCGCACCGTTCGAGGCGTTATATGGCCGAAAATGTAGAATGCCCATGTGCTGGTCTAAAACTAGAGATTATCAATTTTCTGGACCTGAGATATTCCAAGAAACCACCGACAAAGGTTTACAAATCCGAAAACGAATTTTACAAATCTGAGAATGACTTAAGACAGCACGTGATCGCCAAAAGAGTTACACTGATGTCCGTCAAAAGCCGTTGGAATTCAATGTGGGTGACAAAGTTATTTTGAAAGTCTCGCCATGTAAAGGCATTGTTCGCTTCGGAAAGAAAGGAAAGCTAAGTCCTCAATTCTTTGGACCATTCGAGGTATTTGAACGAATTGGTACTGTTGCATACCGCTCGCGACTACCCAAGGAAATAAACGAGATAAACGATGTATTCAAATTTGTAGAAATAATGAAAACTTAAAATTTGTAGAACGACCAATTCAATTCGAATATTCGATAAAAAAAGAAATTAAAGAGAAAAACATTGAAAATAGTGAAAGTAAAGTGGGACTCACGAAGAGGCCCCGAATATACTTGGGAACTTAAATCCAAAATGAAGAAAAAGTACCCCCACTCCTTCTAAAGAGCGAATCTCGCGGACGAGATTCATTCCAAGGTGGGGAGGATGTAACATTATGGAAATTTTGGATCAAAAATATCAAGTTACAAATGTTCAAGGATCAAAAATGACAAGTTCTAAACTCAAAGGGTTAAAATGTAAATTCTGATTTTATGGCCTATCGTGATACGTGACGGCCTTAGAGACAAAGGCATCGCGTATCGCGATAACACATCTAGACAGATGGCACGTGATCTGCCACGTACCACATGGCATAAAGTCTGCCACGTGTCACCACATGACACCGCGTCCGCCACGTGGCAGAGCTAGGGGTGACTAGTGATGCCTAGGTCGCGATACGCGACGGGCTAAACAAATGGCCATCGCGTATCGCGATAAGCCCACTGATTTACCTATAAATAGAAAACTCGGGTGTTCTCATTTCTCACACCCAAATTCACACACCTCTCTCTCTCTCTCTCTAACATCTCTCTAAAGGCCTCGTAAAGCGTACCTTCGATCACCTCGATTACCGTGCCCAATTCCACGTAATTCGTACCACTAAACCAGCAACATCCCGACGTTCCAACGACGTTATCTCAAAGAAGGTGCTACCAAGAGACGTCCCGAAGACTCACCTCGTAAAGCGTGTCGACGTGTAGAGAAATGTTGGTGCCTCGTTTTTGTGCAAAGGAAAAGGTGTCAAAAATAAAGTGTTGATCAAGAAGCGTTGGAAAACAAAGCGGCATCGAAGTGCTACTCGATTGTGTAGGGTTTCTATAAGCCAACGAAGGTAGGCATAATGCCCGAACAAAATAATAATAAAATATTAAAGGCTTAAAACCCTAAGTCGAGTTTATAATCGATACCTCGATAAATAAAAGAAAACATAACAAGGAAAATAAAAGAAAGGAATATGAATATAATATCAATGTTATTATTATATAATTGTTTGTTATAAGTATTATTTAAGTTATTATGATTATTCTTAAATAATAAAGAAAAGAAAAGTATACGTTTCTTATAGAAGAAGAAACGTAGGGTTTTAAAGAAAAGTAAAATAAGTTTAACTAGAGGTTTGTCTTATAAAATAAAAGAAAAGTAAATAAGTTAAAATGAATGAGTTTTAACTTATAAAAAGAAAGAAAGAAAGAAAGAATACTTTTGAACTAAAGGTTTTAAAGTAAAGAAAAGAAAATATAATCAAGGTAACGATTATGAAAAGAGACTAGAGGTCTTAAGCCGGATTGTATATCCGACTAACAAAATTTATACTCATACTATAGGTTCGAGATAGCAAAGAAAAGGGAAAGACTCTCGGACAGTGTATTGAAGCCGATCCGAAGAAAAAGGTGAATACACCTCAACTTTACAAACTTGTTTAATCGAGTCAAAAGAAATAAATGAAAAGAATTACATGGGACTACGTGTCTCTAAAATGTTATAAACAAAAGTAAGCGCTAGCCCTCAGGCTGTCGTGTACGTTTGTTTGGACCCTTACATATGGTAAATAACTCGGTGGGCACACCGCACCACACTTGGTCATGACCTCCGCCATGATGGGCCGGACCCAAGTTACGTCCGAGTGAGACTGGCCATTTGTATATGTATGGTAACTAAGTAATGTCTAACGCTGTGGTGTTTGCTGGGGTGTCTTGTGTAGAGACTTGAGTTTATAACTTTGATTGTTTTTAAATCTTGATTATTCCTAAGCCGATATGGGCCGGATGCAAGTTATGTCTCGAGGGGTAATTAAGTAAAAGAAATTATTTTAGCGTCAGCATAATCACCAGCATGTGTTGCTGACGTATTTTTTAATATTTTGCAGGTAATCAAGAATAGGGCTTGGAAGCTCGAAGTGCTCAAGATATCCGATGGCTCAGATCTTTTGTTAACTTAAAAATATAAATGGTGGTTTTGTAATTACACAAGTAATCTTTGTAAAACAATTAATGGGTGTTTTATAAAATCCCATCTTTTGTTAAATATATAAATCCACGTAATTATAAGACTTCCGCTTTTAATCCGTTAACTCTGATATATATACAAATTTTGTACCAACATATGTGTCATTCGCCTGGGCCGTGGTATGGGGTGTGACATTTATATTCAAGTCGTATTTATTTAGTTAAACTAATAATAATGATTTCGCAATAACATTAACTGTAGAGATCGATCAATCAATAATATTCTAATTACAACATAATTCAATCACATTGAAATCTTGAATCCACTATTCGTGTTATATCCTTATAATTATCTTATTATAATTATTTTATTATAATTATTCAAATAGGAATCCTCGACAGTATATCCCAAAGGGTATATCTTTCTCGCATCATCATTTTTGTTCGTTCATCCAATCATGAGAGTATCTCACTCCCCCTTTTAACTCATATTTAATCGTTTTGGGGACATATGTGTTCTATATATTTTGTTACTATGTATTATTACTCTACTTGCAACTGTTGTCACTTGTATTTAACAATTTATACCTTACTTATTATGTTCTTATATGCTTTATGTGAATCGCATTCGGAGAGGTTCAACATAATCTCGGAACCATATGATCATACGGCAGTCGTAATAGCCATCGTCCAGTTTATCTGGCATCGTGCTTATCGACAGCTCATTATTTACTTGCTCATTGGTTAAATTGCTTATATCACTTGACACCGTTTGCTTTCTTATTTATTATTTTATAATCATAAAAATCTGGTGTTTTACTCACTCAACCTCTTGTTGATAAAACCTATTGTTTTTTTTACGCATATGCAGGTTACATCATGTTACAAACATCAATATTGTAAGAAGCAACTTAGGGTGCATGTTAGAGAAGAAGATACAAGAATTTAATTTTTGATGTTCATTTTACTTGTTTATTTATGAATTCTATGTATTATGATTATTTGAATTTGTTGTAATATTTAATTTGAATAATAGATATTAAAATTTAATATTGCTTGATAGTACCTTGAGAGTTGTGAGCAATCAGCTCATGCCCCGGCATTTCCGTCGTAGGTTGGGGTGTGACATCTCCTTCTTCGGACTGACATATCTTCTTGCAAAGTATTACACATCCCCAATATCAAAAATTTAATGATTAGATACTACAGGGTAAATTGGTGGATATTGATCACTATTATTGTAACACTACTTTTTTTCCTTCAGATGCTCCACAAATGTCAAAAGACTTATGGTCTCTTCTCATTTGTTCATGATGTTTCTTCATCTTGGGAATTGGAGGCAAATTTTGCAATTTCTTTGATGGATTCTTCTTTTTATTCTTGATCTTTATCTAATCAATTTTCTTGCAGCTGCAGCAACTAGAGTTTGTACTCTCTTGACTACTTGAATCTTCTTCACTTGACTCAGTTGACTCATGTTCTTTCCTTTTGATTTGAGTCTCATCATCATGCTTGCTATATTTTGAGTTATCATCCTTTTTCAAAAACTCTTTCTCATCATTCACCACAACTTTTTAATAATTTTAAATAAATTCCGTTTTATCATTGAAAACATATTAGGCCTAAAAGATGATCAAAAAAGATTGGAATCTTCTCAACCTCCTCAGAAATATGCTAAGTATGGAATTTGAGCAAATCTGGCACTTCGAGCAAGCTTTACACTTATTTAAGAAAGGTATCTTATTTCGTGTAAGGTTATCTTCTAGAATTCTCCTAAGTGTTATGTTCGAGAAAACTACACTTCATCAAGCAAGGTTGTTCTTCAGTCGAGCAAGATTTGCTTCAGAGCACACTCTTCACTTATCCAAGCTTAAACCAAGTAATTTGGTGGGTCGACCAAGGATTCAATAAAGATGATCTCAAGCATACTTGTAAGAATCTAAATGAATCATTATAAGGACTTCTACATTACCCAAGCATACTATGTTTTCTAGAATAAGTCTTAGACAAAAAGGACTGCATCTGCATGTTGTGCTTAAGTCCTCTGGACTCATAATCAACTACTTGATTATGGTCTGAACTTCTTGAACACTCATATCCTTATTGTTAACATAGTTGCTATGTTTATTGCTAGAAATCGTGTTCAACACTCAAAGGCCAAACATATTGAAATCAGACACCATATCTCTATATATTGCAATGAGAAAGGTCTAACAGAAATGAAAAGAGTTGAAACTAGTGACAAATTGGCTGATTTGTTCACCAAGCCACTAGATAAGACTAGAATCAATTTCTTATTAAAAACTTTAGGCATGGTCAATTCTAAATTCTAATAAAGTTAGGATTGATGATATATGTTAAAATTGTAAAAACTCGTATTTTTCATTTGTTATATGAAATACCAATACCCGGCCCGTTTTTTTCGGGTAATTTTAATCAATAAAACGTCACATTTATCGGGTAATTTTAATCAATTTTTCGGGTAATTAAAAACTCGTATTTTTCATTTCGGGTAATTTTAATCAATAAAACGTCGCATTTATCAAGTATTATTTTTATGGTTTATCTTATTTATTTAATTTTCCAATATAATTTAAATTATATACAAATTCCATCCTAAACCTTAGTTTTAACTTATTTTGTATCAAACCATGAACTTCAAGGACCTCTTTGCAAATCTGTCTAAAATTATAATATATCATTAACCCAAACCAGGATCCAACCCATATCCAGACCCAAACCTGTGTCCAACTCATAACCACAACCCGGTTGATTTCGTGCACCTTAATCTTAGTAGTTTAATCAAACTTGATTCGCAGGATCGTTTTCATTGCCTTAAACGTATTACACCGACGTTTTAATTATGGAATCAGATCAATAATCAAACTCGTTAAATAAATATAGTTCACCGTCATTTTTAATTCAGTAATATACCATTTAGAGTTTATAATAACTCAATTAAACTTGTATATACCTTTCTTTACCTCGCGAACAGAAACCCTAAGGTTAATTGCATTATACCTATTGCAATTGTCGTTCATAGTTCAAGTTTAAGTCGACTGTATTTCATTCAATTAAACCATCGATTCCTCATCTTTTCAGGTAATAGTTATATGCAACAGGATCGTTTCTAATTCAATTATAATAACCCTAATGTTTTATCAATCAAACATATAGTAGATTAATCGATTGCAGAAGTTAGGGTTCATAATCAAATTGGGATTATTCAGCTTCTGTATTCAAAGTTTCATTTTCGTATACAAACCAACTGACACACCAGCCCAATTGGATGGTGTGTGTGTGTTCAAACATTAAGCCGGCTGAGCCCCAGCCAGCCTAGTTTTTTTTTGTTATTTTATTTTTAATTTTTTTTAATTGATTAAATGGTTTATAAATTTATTTGTAATCAATATTAAATATGCAATAAACATTATTTTATTAAACCGACATCATTGAGTTTACGTTTCTTGTCGATTAATCGCGTTACAAGCTTTCGTATGTGTATATGTATATATATGTATATGTATATGTATATATATGTATGTATATATATATATTATAAGTATATATTAATAATAAACCAACATTATTTTATTAAACCCAATAACATTATTGATGGTTCTCGTCGTTGAACGTCTTTACAAATTTCTTATATTTATTATATATATTCTATATTATTTTTAAACAAAAATAATATAAATGTGTTAAACGCATTAACAATATTTTCCCATTAGATTTTCGTTAATGATTACAGAATTTATACTTTATGATAATTATTTATTTAAACATCATTTTTACATAATATAATTAATTATTTTAGCATTTATTTATTTAATATTATTATATTATATCTCAACACATATTTATTTATTTAAAGTAATTATTTATGAAATTGATTATATGTTTATTAATATTGAGTATACAAGGTGATTTTATATATAATAAAAGTAAAGATTCTTTTAATTTAATGATAACGATACTAATTATTTTGCGATAATAATAACAATAGAAATTATTTGTTTAATTAATAACATTCTAATCACAAACGTATCTCAAATAATAGAAAACCTAAATTCATTATATGTATTATGTCATTATAATCAACTTATATTATCATTATTATCAATGAATCCTTGTCGGTGAATCCCGAAGGGGTTTAATAGTTCACTTTCTCACATCATCCATTGATCGTTTGTTCATCCGTAAGGTGAGTAATCACTCCCCTATTTTACTTATTTTCAAATGTTTTGGAGACTTATGCATACCAACTATCAATTTTCACATTTTATTATATTCTCAAATGCAAACTGTTAATATTTGTGTTGTGTATCAATTGAATAACTACTTGCTACCTGCTATTTGTATATGTGTTTATTTATTGCATTCGGAGAGGTCCATCATTTATCATTATAATCAATTCATGTCGTAGTGGCCGACTTCCGATCGCATGAAAATGGTTTCACTCAATTACTCTATCACGGTAACCAATGCCTGATTCACATGGCAACGGTTTAGCCTGCACATCATTATTTGTTTGCAATATTTACATGCTATAGTTTGATTGTTTATACTCACGAATAACAGTTTTGCGGTTTTCTTATATATATTATTGTTAGTGTTAAAACTGGTGATATTCTCACTCAACCTCGTGTTGACAAACCTATTCAATTTTGTACGCATTTTCAGGTTATTAGGTTGCATTGTTCAAGATGAAGATCATGTAGAGATGACTTTTAGGATTAAAAATTATTCAAGAATTATTTATTTTTGTTTTGTAATTTATTTATACTTGATGTACTTAAATGTTATTTGTTATTAAATAAATTAATTAGATATTGTCACATGTTAAATTGCATGATAGTGCCTTACGAGCTATGAACAATCAATTCGTGCCCCGACATTTCCGCCTTAGGTTGAGGTGTGACAGATTTGTATTAGAGCCGAAGGTTTAAGATAGGTTGTTAGTGGTGCCCTAGTAACATTCTTAGTACCCCATACGTGCTTATTTGTTTACCTTATGTGTTCTATTTGTGTGTTTACAACTTACATATTTACTTGCTAAATTAATTGTTTATTTATATTGTCATGCACACACACAACTCCAAGAATATGTCTCATTCTCACAATATTTTAATAACCCCGAGACAACACCACCTTCTCAAAATATATTTTCATTTGATTTAAGTAGTATGTTTTCATTGTTGGGAAATTCCTTAAGAACTCTCTAGTTTTGTTTAAAGCTAGGAAGTGTGACAAAATTCCTTGCCAAAGTGGAACAATTGTCATACAACCGACACTTTAAGAGTTTAAACGTAATCGGCTAAAAGGTTACATTCCTCATTGTGTTTTATTACTTTTAAAGTGTCTAGTCGGTGAAAAACCCATGGTAAGCCATGGACACGCCAACTATTCATTTTCACAACTCGTTATATTTGCGATATTTTTGTTGGCGCATTATCATCCATGGTTATACACAAGATGCTTCAACTACTCATGTTTACATCCGTTTATTCCTTATTTAGTTTGGTCGGTTAAAACGCCATGTAACACTCATGGGCCGACAAACTCAATTGTATTGTTAATTTGTTAATTATTTGGGCCATTTAAAATTCCATGTAACGCTCATGGGAAGCCCAACTCACACATTTGTTTTGTTTTGGTATGTTAACCAGTTGGGAAAATAAAATGCCATGGAAAGCTCATGGGAAGCCCAACACATCGAAGAATAATCGTTTTGTGGTTTGTTTACTCGATTTCATTTGAAACAACAACTTTTGATTTGATTTATTATTCAATTACTCAATTACATTTGAATCAATATTTATTGATTCAATCTATTCATATACAAAAAATATTTTAATTCCAATGATTGAGCACAAATCATTCACTCATCGAGACTCAATTATAGATTGGTATCAGAGCGGTAACTATGAGATAGGGTTGCATGATTTGAAATTATGTGGGCCCTATTTGATTGTTCAATGCACATGATTATTATTGTTGATTCATTTACGCCTCATATACACAAGCACACACATAAAGTCCAAGGATTATGCCTAAAGCAAAGATTTTCAAGTATTTTCAATAATCGATTTTTTTGGTTTCTCGATATTTCTTCTTCTTAAAGATGGTTCTACGTGGCAGGTATGCAGTAACTGGAAGGGAATCATGATTATTTTCAAAACTCTTGACACCAAGGTTAATGAAACCTAAGGATAAGCAATGCGCATAAATCCCAATCAGACGCGAGACCTGGTTACTTACCTGGAGAATTCAGAAATGGCGTAAACCTATTAGGCCAAAACATACCACCCCGATGCCATAAGAATCAAAAATTTATAGTTTTCAAAGTGACCATATCCTTTATGTGAAAAGAAATACAGTTGCTCTCCTAAGGATGTCACACAAGTCATGGTGGTTCATGCGACGTGTGAATCCGACCCTCACTGTTTTACAATGTGTTTTAACTAAAAGTCTGCCAAGTCGTGGTGATACACGAATACCCAACTTTCGGTTTGATTTAATTATGAATTTTGATATTTGTGTTGTAATACAAGAATAGTCGAGTACCAATGTGATTATTTTAGTTATATATTCATTTATTATTATGGTTTAAAATTGAAAATTCGAAAAGTCATGGTGATACATGAAACAATCGAGTTTCAATTCTATTATTTTATTTATATATTCATTTACTATTTTTGTTTAAAATTGAAAATTCTAAAAGTCATGGTGATGCATGAATAGTCGATTTTCAATTCTTTTTCATTATTTCTATATATTAAATTTTCTTATGGTTTGAAATACGAAGAGTCATGGTTGGACATGAACACTCAATTTTCAATTCGATTGAACTACTTATATTAAGTTTGATATATTTCCATTTGGTTATTTAAAAAAATTGTGAGATTTTTATGGAAATGAGCATTTCAATTTCAATTCCAAATTTTAATTCATGTGATTTAATTTCTTTAATTATTTTTCTTTATGATGTATATAGATTAATTTTGATGTTTCTTTTGGTTGTTAATACGAATTTCATATTTACGTCCTATTTCACGCAAATCATTCAGATTTCACAACATATCTTCTTGTTTTCCTTGACGTCGCCCTCAAGACTCAGCCCACAAAATGACACCCTAGATTTTTCACGTTGTTGACCACCGTAATCCTGACTATGATAACCCAAAATCCATCAATAGTAAATTCAAAAACTATGTCTAAACCAATCCAAACCCAACACCACTCCTGAACACTCAAACTTACCTCAACAAAAAAGTCTTGCACGGGAACACACCCTTGTTGTAACATATGTATATCCCACCACTATATTACCTTACCATTTCGATATGCTCCAAATTGTGGTAGTTTCAGCCACCACCTCTTACAAAGAACCGATACATACTCAACACTACCCATTTATTCCCACGACCTACTACCCAACCATCTAACCCAAACCATATGCCTTACCATATGCCCATACTTCAAGCCTACTACCATTATAATGACCCAAACATGCCCACTATGTTTCGTAAGGCCTAACTTGTTTCCGCAATTCAAAAACTTAAACCGCATTCTCTGACCACTTGAAGTTCACTCGCAGCCTTGCACCAATACTTAATCCCTTCATACTCGTCAGCATACTTATTTTTTTAGCCTATGCATGTTTTTCCGCATTCATTTTTTTATGAACACCTTACACCTTTAATTTTAAGTCCTCAATTACTTTAAAATAGCTAATTAAGAAGCATTTAATCAAATTGATTTTCTTCAAACAGACTTTAAGTCAAATCATATGATTTATTATTATTATTATTATTATTATTATTATTATTATTATTATTATTATTATTATTACTACTACTACTACTACTACTATTATCATTAACATTATTATCTTGATTGTCATTATTATTACTATCATTATTATTATTAATATCATTATTGTTATTATTATTATTATTATTATTCCAACAAAATAAATAATCTTTAAAATAAAATAAAATAAAACATTTTGCTTCTTTTATAAAGTGTTGCAAATTTTAACGCTATCTAAGAATTTTAATTATATAAGCATCATGTTTTGCAATCAATTTTCACAAATTTAAACGAGTCTCAAAAACCACAGTTTCCTTCTTGTCAATGCCAATGAGTTTCAATTAATAAATCATGGCACCGCCCTCACCATAGCCTTCATACCACAAGCCTCGCAAGTTTCGTTTTGTTCTTCTTCTTTCTTCATCAAGTAGATATTATTTTATATATAATATTCTAATTGGACATAATCAAAATAATTTTATCTATCTCATCCTTTCGATGGTTATTTATGTAGTTTTTATCTAAGTTTGCTTGTTTGTTGATTGTTGAGTTTCTATTAACTTTTACGCAAATTGTTTTACGTGTTTTTTTGGTTTTCTTTCCGCTCATTGTTTAATCATTTTGTAATTCTTGATCTCAGTATTTCATCAAATTGAGACCAATGCTTTAATTTGATCTTGAAATTTCAATTGTGTACTTTGATAAGCTCAATGTTGTCGTTACCCATATTGATAGTTTATTGAGAAAATTTCTTTCTACGAACTAAATCTATTTCGATATTGCAATATAAAAGTTTTGTTTATCTAATTCTATTTCAATACATTATCGTTTTATGTATTTATGTTTCGTAATTGTGTACCTTGTTAATCTCAATGTCGTCGTTAGTCGCATTGATGTGACATTGGATATTTTCTTTTATTAAACGAACTTAATCAATTTCGATATTTTGATATTTCTATTCTGAATCCAATGCATTATTTATTTACTTGCTTATATTTCGTTGGCTCAATGCTACACTTATTCACCTCATTTTTCTCGACCTCGTTATTTCAACTACATATTGCGATGTTCATGACTTTAATGTTTTCATCCATTATTTTCATTATTTCATTTAAAACTTCGATGAAAATGGTTTACTTTGTTTAGACTTCAATGGTTGCATCCTTGATCTCAAGGGTCTAACAATATATTTTGTTAAATTTTATAGTTCATCGTTCTTGATTTTAACGTTCAATATGAGATTTATTTTATTTAATGGTTATGCCTTAAAAACCTTACAATGAGGCGAACTATGTGGACCATCCGACGATAGAGGTCATTATGGGTCGACACGTAATTATCAAAGTCCTCGCATGGAAAACATAATAAGTACGGTTATGTGCAATAACTTGAAACTTGGAATGATTTTGGAAAATCAGGACAAATGCAATATGATAAAGGCATGGTGGATATGCCACTGGTACATCCTATATGCAAGTATCCTTGTCATATTTCCCATTTGTGGCGTCTTACGGTCATTCAAAGATTGTCGTTATTCGTTTTATTTAAATATATATATTTAAAATTGATAAAACTTTTAACAACTACTTGTAAGTCCCCGTTCCCAGTGCCTACACTGGACGTTGGATTTGCTCATAAACACAGTTCTACAAATCAGAGTTAATTAAAACTTTTGCGGAATATTAAAACTTTCATTAAACATTCATAACATTTCATAACTTGTCTTAAACAAGCATCTTTGTCTTTCATTTATAAAACATTAATCACAAAAACATCTTGAGTCTTCTGATGCCAGCTTCTTATTCTTCCACCATGTGCCCCCCAAGCTAGCTGCCTCATCCTACTCACCTGCGTGCGTACTAAAAGTCAGCTACGTTGAGTGAGTTCTAGTTAATCAAATAACATACAATACTTTCACATACTAATACATACGCATCCATAGATACATATTATCTACTTAACCTGCTTATCTTACTTTCGTACATACATGAGTATATACCTTCTCCCTTTCTTCAATTCTTTCTTTACATCTATTTATACTTTACATACTTATTCGTTTTAAAGAGCATTACGCCCTAATGTCTCGAGTATTATTAGGGCTCGGTCCCTTTTTTGCCTCGAATATTATTAGGGTTCGGTCCCTTTATAGCCTCGGATATTATTAGGGCCCGGTCCCTTTCTACCTCGAGTATTATTAGGGCTCGGTCCCTTTCTACCTCGAGTATTATTAGGGCTTGGTCCCTTTCTTCTGTACCTTGTCATCCCTTTATATTCATTCATAACATACATATATCATCCATACATTATATATAACATTCATATCTTTAATTATAACACTGGAAATACATGAAATATCTAAAGATCGTTCTTGTACCGACAAGAAAACATTCATATCTATCTCATAACATATATGGCATACACTTATCATTTAAGATAAGGGTATTAACTAATCACATCGAGTATGCACACAACCCCGAAAATATAACAAGGAATGGGGCTAGAAACTCACCTGGGTTCTGTTACGTTCTACGTTATTTGTTATTCCACTCTTTAACTCTGCTCAACTAACTGTACATTAATTAAATGTATCAATACTTGTCCTAATCATATTATTCAGGTTTCACCAGAAATGGTTAAGTCTGGTCTAATCTAATAGCATTGTATTTCAATACCTTGTATTCTAATGTTATTAGAATACATTTGTGTTAAAATACAATTGTATTCAAATGATCATATTGTATTCTAATGATCATACTGTATTCTAATGATCAAATTGTATTCTAATGAGTCCATTGTAATTGAATGATTTATTGTAATTGAATGGTTCATTGTAATTGAATGAGTCAATGTAATTGAATGGTTCATTGTAATTGAATGAGTCATTGTAATTGAATGATTCATTGTAATTGAATAAGTCATTGTAATTGAATGATTCATTGTAATTAAATGAGTCATTGTAATTGAATGATTCGTTGTAATTGAATGAGTCATTGTAATTGAATGGGTCAATGTAATCGAACTGGACCCATGTAATCGAATTCATGAATTGTAATTGAATGGGTCATTTGTAATCAAATTATGTATTGTAATCGAAATGGCCAATTGTTATCGAATTATGTATTGTATTCGACATGAGGCATTGTAATCGAATTATGTATTGTATTTGAAAAGGGGCATTGTAATCGAATTATGTAATGTATTCGAAATGGGCATTGTAATCGAAGTTTCCCATTGTATTCTAGTTTAATCATTGTATTCGAACGAGCTCATTGTATTTGAAAATCTACATTGTATTCGAATAACCTGATGCAGTTTGGACTTTTTATCACCGTTATCATCGCAACTCGTGACCGTAACACCATATTATGGTTCGGTATTAACCCATAAACGTTCCCGTTTCCATTTTCGGCCAAGACTTGACCCGTGAAACCATAAAGTTTGGACCTATATGGCTTAAAACGTTCAAAGCTAGATCTAGGATTTCTTTATGAGTCATATCTTACCACAAGTTTGTTCTTTGTTTATCAATAATATATTATCCTCAATGGTTTATGATTATTTAAAGTCTTTATTTAATCGGGTTCCAAACTATGCGGGTATAATTCGAAAATAACCCAAGTATATTAACTTTTATTACAATTATAAAGCATTTCAAAGTTCAAGGGTTATACAAGTAATTATAATTCAAAATCTGTTTTTTTAAGTAATATGAAACTTGGAGGACCAAAAGTGTAAAATTTGTTTAAAATATATTATTATAATAAATCCCAACCCGGCCGCCCTGTTCCCTGCAATATTCTGGCGCACCGGATTCCGGCGACGTAACTTAATTCTGGCAAACTTTAAATATCATCAAACTTACGTTAACCCAATTAAAAGCTCGTAATACCTATTGTCCATAATGACGAACATATAATCACCCATAATAACATGTTTTAGCACCTAAACACAATACACTTAACGACCATAAACACAATACCCTCCAATTAGACTTATAAATAAGCCGATATCCATCCGCTAAACTCGTCCACAACATCAAATCAATCTAAATATACTGCCCATAAACCCTCTTTGATCTTCAAATTTTGTTTTCCGGTCACTCGCCGTTCACCATCTTTCCAGCATAGTTACAGGTAATAGTTATATGGTTTAGAATCATTTTCCGATTAGCAAAACCCCAAACCTAATTTAATCAAACATAGAACCAGTTAACAGATTTAAAAACCTAAGATTTTGATGAAGATGATGAACTTTTATGTTAATGCATATGTTTTTGTTTCTGTTCTTAAACCAACTAACAATCTAGTCCAAATGGTTTAGTCACTTGTTTATAAACGGAAGGACCCGGGTTCGAACATGGGTCAGGCCATATTTTTTTGGTATTTTGTTTTTTTAAACATTTTCTTTTATTTATTTGTTATATAAATCAAATAAATATATTAAAAAATATTATATATTAAATTATATCATTTTAAGTTAAATAAAATTTGTTATAATTTATATTTATCATTTTACACCTAAAAACCAACTTTTGTTCCGTTAAAGTTTCTTGAAAACCCAATTAATATTATATTATTAAATATCAATTCCTTAACTTTATAACACACTAACGTAATTGTTTTCAAGTTAAAATTTCCGTTAAAATCAATATTCCACGAACGTTATATTCCTCAATCTCGTGTTAAATTAATAGTTAAGTAATATTAAAATAATAATAAATCGTTAAAATAAGCTTAAAATAGTATTATAATATCAAATACCATAACATAATAAAATATATATTAAAATAGTGCAAAATATCTAAAACCAAGTAATTAACTTTATAATCCCGGTAGCTAGTCTTTAATTTTGTATCTTCGTTATTATAGTTCATGAGATTTGATTGCTTCAGTTTGTTAACTCGCTCTCAGTTATTATTTCAAGTTGTCTTCAAATCTCAAAGGTGAGTTTCTCATACCCCTTTTTGCGCTTTTACACATTTTGGGGGTAGCATATGTACCTTATAAACTCAAGTATTTACGATTTCATTGATAAACTAAATTCCTTACATAGACTTGTGTGTTTACTTGATTACTTTCCCGAACTTACTTGCACGTGGTAGCCTCAATAAGTATGATCATACGCCCCCCTCTGCACTCAATACCATTTTGTTATGAGTTGAAAAGCACCTCATTATCCGAGTACGTTGGTTGTTACCAACTGAAAATGACCTTTCTTGTGCGATTATCCGAGTACGTTGGTTGCTACCAACTGGAAAGGACTTTACTTGTTCGATTACACTTGTTCATGGAATTGTATGGTTTTTACGTATTTATATCCAAACTTGTGTGAACTCACCAACTATTCATTTAGTTAACTTTATTTTATATATGCTACAAGTATCGTCATTAGAGGATGATACTCGGAGAAGACATTAGAACTTATTGTTTTAATAAATGGACAAGTTGTTAAATTGTTCTTGTATTTTCCTTGTATTTCTTGTTACAAACTGGTGTACTTGACGTTTAAATTAATCAATGATAATATTGTCACTTAATAGTGTCAAATGTGTTTTGAGCAATTTGTGCATCACACTCAGGCGTTTTTGCTTAAGCCAGGGTGTTACATAAGTCCAATGTTTAACCTCAAAAGTTTGAAAGTTTGAAATGATAAATTTATTAACAAAAGAAAAATTATTCATGTTATGTCATTAAAAGATATTTATACCAAATATCAAGGGGTTGAAGTCAATTTGGATTGATCAGGAAAAATCCATATAAGCTTTGAGAAGAGATATGAGGCAAATAATTGAACATTAAACATATTACCACAGTATTATATTCTTGATAAGTATTTTCCTACTATTAACCTGCCTAATCTGTCATAATAATGCTGAGAATGAAGTATTGAAAGGTGATTTAATCAATATTATCCCATGTTGAGATTTTTTCATAAAAAGAAAGGATTTGAAATGAAAGACTGAAATTTGATCTCAAAATACACCATTTTTGTTCTTAAGCTTTTGATCCACAAAGAAAACTTGTTAGTTTGAAGTTTAAGTCAAAAAGGTTGAATTATTGGCAAATCTATTTCAAAATGACATATGATTACTAAGTATCTTCGAGTATACTTGTGTAATTTGTGTATGAAAATGTGTTTTCAAGTATACTTGTGTGTTTAATTGATAATTTCTCATTTGAGTATACTTGATGTGATTGTGATTTTGAGTAAGCTTAACCAATTTAATGTGAAATATAAGTGTTGTCGAGTAAACTTGGTATAATTCAAGTTAACTTTGTTCTTCGAGCATACTTGGTAGTATATCTATGAACAAAGTTGTTTCTTTAATTTATTAAGTTGATTTTTCGAGTAAAGTCATATTCTAGCATAGATTGACATTTAGGAATATTTATAAGTTACTTTATTGAGAACTTTATTGATCTCGGGCAAAGTAGTCTAGTTGAAAATATATACTTGATTGTGATGCTTTTTAATTTCTCAAGCAACCTTGTAAATTCAAGTACACTCCTTTCTTTTTCTCACTTAGTGTATTTCTAATATTCCAAAAGCGAGTATACTTCTTTTCAATTATACTTTATATTCGGGTAAACTTTGGTAAAATACCTTATTCGAGCAGACTTTGTGTTTAAAAATTTGAAAAATAGGTTTTTGGCAGTATTCATGTACTAAAAGGCAAAAAGCATTTAAGACTCACTTTCAAACACACGGGTTATAGTATTAAAGGGGGAATTAGAAAATTTTCATTCACTTTTCCCTATTTCTACTATTACTCCTAGTTTGCTCGTGCCATAGTTATTGAACCATTGCTTGCTAAATCGCTGTAAATATTATCATCTATTCTAATTCCCATTTGTAAGCTTTGATTAAGTGATTTTCAACACTCATTAATTGGGCTTAGGGCTTCAATGTTTAGTTTTACTAATGTCTCTGTTTTATGTGTAGGTTATCAATTGTTGAAGAACAGATTCATAAAGACTGTCTTTTTATGCTTTCTTCTTCAATTGTTTCTACGGCATGTTCAAAATATGCTCAATTGACTAACTTTTACTTTGAATGTGTGTTTGCTTGTGTGTGTGCAGCAATGGCATATAAATTCGAGCCCAAGCATAATATTTGTGCTTTTCTCCAAAATACTTAGGAGAATTAACCATTGAAGCTTATGATCAATTGGTTGAATCGCTCGATTATGTGGTTTGCTCTGACAAAGAGCCCTATCATCTATAGAAATCAGCACCTAACTTCTGGGGTACTGCACAATATGTAGATGATCTTAAGGGAAGACTATTGGAAGCATCTATGCTTGGAAGTGATGTAGAGATAATGGAGCAACTTATCCACAAAAGCTTACACATAAATGACATCTTTGCTGAACAGCTTCCGTATTCACGACAACGGTCGTTGAGGGTCTTTCAAGAGACCATGGGCTATCAAGGTAACATCAATGAAGGGCAATTCCAAAAATGAATGTTTCCACTTATATATCGATTCTTAATCCATCATATTATTCAGAACATGTCTTTGAGAAGGGGCACATGGACACTATTGAGCTGGGGGTTTGCAACAGCTACTGTAGCTGTACTGTATGATTAACCTTTCAATTTCTCAAGGATGATCTTTGAGGGTTTGGTGATCTATTCAAGGAAGAGAGAAGCCGGTAAATATCTAATGTACCAAAAATTTCTACAGATTATCTTCAATGGGTTACATCCAGACTTACCCACTACTGGTGCTACACTTTTTCTCCAAGATCCAAATGTATACATGTAAGGCCCCAATTCTGGTGCCCTACATTGGACATTGGATTTACTCATAAAAACAGTTCTAAATATCATAGTTAATTAAAACATTCGCAGAATATTAAAACTTTCATGAAACATTACAAATTAAATTCATAACTTGTCTTAAACAAACATCTTGTCTTTCAAAATCAAAAACATTAATTAATAAACGTCTTGAGTCTTCAGATGCCAGACTCTTATTCTTCTGCCATGTGTCCCCCGCTCAAGCCAGCTGTCTCATCCTACTCACCTGCGTGCATACTAAAAGTCAGCTACGCTGAGTGAGTTCTATTAAATCATACAACATATCACACATTCATAATTACATACTTTCATACATACTTTTTACTTTCATACTTACGTTTATAATACTTACTTACCTTCATACTTTCTTTCTTTCATAATCATACATTATGTTTTAAAGAGCATTGCGCCCTATAACCTTCGCATGTATTATTAGGGTATGCAACCCTTTAACCTTCATATATATTATTAGGGTATGCGACCCTTTAACCTTCGCATATATTATTATGGTATGCAACCCGTTAAACTTCCTGTAGTTTAGAAGTGTCTGCAACCCTTTAACCATACATTACCTTTCAGTATCGTTATCACATTCATACATACCTTTCATAATATAATACGTGTGATATTCAACATACTTATATGTTGTACATATATGTATATATGTATATATATATATATGTATGTATCATACACATCCATCTTTCATATACATACCTCCCTTGTCAATACATGCAATATCCGAAGATCGTTCACGTACCGACAAGCTTTCATTCACGTTCATAACATAATATCAATCACATAAATCATACATGGCATACACTTACCATTTAAGGTAAGAGTATTAACAATCACATCGAGTATGCATACAGCCCCGAAAACATAACAAGGAAATGGGGCTAGAAACTTACCTGAACTCGGTTACGTTCACCGTTTATGGTTATTCCTTTCTTGAGCTGTGTGCGACTAACTGTATAACAATTACACATATCAATTTAACTATCACTACCCATATCATGTTTCTAGTTTAATTATTACCCTCAACGAACAAGGGTCCGGGTGCAGCGCCCCTTGCAGCGGGGTTCTAGGGGCGGCAGCCCCTAGCGGGTCCAAGGGTCAGAGCCCCTGGCTGGGGTTAAGCTGTCTTAACACATTTTCCATTAGGATTTTAATTTATTATCTACTTCTTCCACTTTTTTGCTATAACGAATTAAGCCTAATTCGTTATCTGAACATAGCCTGATTCATAGCCTAATTCATTATCAGAACATGGCCTGATTCGTTACCTTGTCTTAGCGAATTAGTGAGTAACGAATCACCTGATTCGTTATCTTACATGATCTGATTCGTTATCTCAGCTCGTTAGCCTAATTCGTTATCTTGACGTGACTTGATTTGTTATCTTAACATAACGAATAGATAGATAATGAATTAAAGGTTCGTTCATTATCAAGTCGCACGAATGAGTCCCATTCGTTATGACCGTGTAACTAATGACCAGTCATAACAAAATTTTCAACAATTCTTATCCAGACCTTGACTCAAGGTCAAAGTCAAAATCATCAAGAACACGAACCGGTCAACATACACCAGATCTGAAATTAAACATTCGATTTTTATTGAAACATCATGATTTAGGTATCAATGAACTCGGAATCAAAGCGCCTACAACCCCTGATCATCAAACCTTCAAAAAATTACGTTTTAAAGGGTGCGACGGTTATATATATACATACGGTTTCTTCATACACTAATTAACCCGTCAAACGTTAATCAATTTCAGTAGGTTTTTGTTTCGTTGGATTCGTTATTACCACATATACTCAGATTTAGGATTATTAAACTAATCCAAAACTAAATGAATGATTTCTAATTATAAACGTACCTTAAACGAGTCGGTTTACGAACACGGTCTAGTCTCGATGTTGTTTTGGTTCGTCACAACATAGAAGCACCAACGGGTTTGGGTTTTCACCTTCGGATCTTGGCTCGGGTAATAGGATGGTGTTTCGTGTTTTTCAAGGTGTAGGCTATGGTGTAGAGATGGATAAAATGGAAAGGATTAGGGTTTAACGGGTATTTATATTCCCTTAAGCCCATGGACCTAAGGCCTATTCCTTCCCTTATTCCATCTTCTAAAGTCCAAGCCCGCCCTCTATTAGTTTATTTTTGTAAACCATTAAACGACACACTATAAAATAAACGAAATTTATTTTTTAACTCTTTCAAAAGCAGGATGTTACAATACAGGAGAATCAGTACGTTGGGGGCTACAAGTCAATTTCATCCGGAAGTAGAATTTGATATTTTACCATGGTTGGTAAATGATGATATTGAAGTTATGGAAGTTCCTGCTTCACCAATGGTGAGCAGTGATGAGGAAAGTGATGAAGAGAGTGATGAGGAAGATGATAGTGACTCTAATGGTATGGATGATGATGATCATCATGATGAACATGGAGATGAGTTGGTAGTTGAAGAGAATGTGGCTTATGTGCAAGCACAGGTTAATGCAGAGGTGACTCATGATGATGTTATTGATGTTGTAATCCAACATGCAACAAGTCTTACACACCAATCTCACCAGACCAAACCTATGAACCTTACATTCCTTCACCACTACACCAACCTATCCAACCACAAATACATGAACCATATATACCTTCGCCACCACACTTACTACTCCAAACCCAAACCAATGAACCCTATATACCTGAACCAATATCATCTGATCCAATCCCAGATGAACCTTATGTACCTGAATTTCTTGAATCCCACCAAATAAACCAACCATAATGACTAATCCAATCCTCATCATACTCCCTAGACAATGCCCAAACATTTCATTCATCATCATCATCTATCCCAAACCCAAGCCAAACCCCTCTAATACAAACCCAAAACCCTTTACCACACCAACAATCACCCATTATTCAAAGCCCAATCCATCGAACCCAAACATCCCAAACCTCTGACCCATAACCCTTTAATTTTGATCTTTCACCATCCCCATCCCCAAGAATGAACCTTTTAACAAGAAATTTAATCTTTTGGTGGAATACTCTGAATTTAGGGCAAGCAAATATGAATTGGATGTGACATTTGTGACAAAACGAGGTACACCTTATTTATTTATGTAGTGAGTAAACAATTAATTGGTTATTACGTAGTGATTAAATGATTAACCAAACGATACTTGTTCTGACCCGTACATACAAGAGGATTATACATAAGTGATATAATATATATATATATATATATATATATATATATATATATATATATATATATATATAGTGACTAACATATTGATACTAAGACCCCAGTATGTATAAAACTATTTAAACGAAAAGATTTTCGTTTAACAATACGATGTGATCTTAAAGTCCAACGCAAGTACCACAACAAGCATTGTATCATCCCTTAAGCCAAAAAAAGACTTACAACACACTTACTTGAGATGTTTTAAGCAACTTGTAAATATATTTTGGATTTTCTTAATTTACAAAAAAATTAGCGGAAAAACACTTGTTTTTACGTTATTTATCGCACCCGAACTATTTTTCTTGCCAAAAACTAAACCCGAACAGTAAATGGACTATGGATTTATCGTATGTGCATGTAAAATCAAAAATATATAGGGGCCTAGGGCCCATTCCCTATTCCGATCAGAAATGGGATACCCCCGCCCTTTTTAATTTCTTTCATGTTAAGCATTCCCAATCCCAACCCAAGTCATGTTTATCTCAAAATATCCATGCTCCATAATTTCAACAAGATTTTCAGCCATAACAAAAGGTATGAGCATGATTTAAATACGTTTTAACCAGGTTTTTAAGCTAAAGTTCATGTTTAATGAAGAAAAATAGAAATCAATGATGAAAAAATTTTAAAATGGAAATATGTGTACTATTCTGTATCATAAATGTTTTTGGCCAAAAACACGGATTAGGAGGTTTAAATAGTGTTTTTACGGTTTAAAATCTCGATTTATAACCCTAATCGAAACCCTAGGTTACAAGGCTGGATGATTGATGTTATATGCTTGGTTTTGTGTTACTTGATCTGTAGCTACACTACATAGCTAACTAAGAACCCGAAAACTTGAAAGAGGGCTTAACCGATTGAAAAACGCAAAGGTATTACTCGAAACACTCGTTTAGGTGCAGTTTGTGCTTCGATTGTGACGTGCTTCTTTTTAGAATATGAAAATTTTCAGGGACATCAGGGATCATATCAATGAGTCCTTGTCCAAATTTGCTAATTTTTAGATAAACGGAGAATTTTTGGCGATTTTATTACGCTTATTGGTGATATATTGGGAAATATAGCAAATAGTTTGGAAAATATGAAATTTTGTGAGAACTCAAGAGTGTTATTTTAATAACACACATAAAATTTGGGATCCATTGTAGAACCCTAGCTATGGTTCTGGATTCTCGTTTAATCGATTTTAATGACCGAGTTATGCTCATAAAAGTATTTTAGATAAATAGTTATAATCTAGGAACATTACAGGAATTATATACTGGTATTTTGACCATTCATAAACATAATCAGCATTTTCGGGTGTCACTGGTATAAACGGAGGATATGTCGGATAAAAATAACATATAAAACGAATTTTTATAAATAAATAAAAAAGAATAATAAATTTGGATTTATTTTTAAAAAAATATACACATTTGAATTTGTTAGTATAAAAATTCTCATAATTTATATATATTTAAATAAAAAATATAATAATTTTAAGATTAAACAATATAAGTTTTGATAAAACCTGCAAATGTTATGATTAACGAACTGACTGCTATATCAAAACAACAAAAGTTATCAATTGTCATAGTTTAGAATAAATTTAGTAAAAACAAACTTTTTACCAGATTCTCAGACGATTTGGGTGAGTCATACACGTTTTGTACAATCGAATCACTATTAAAACGAAAAAAAATTATATAGCAAATTCGGGCATCTAAACACTAACTTTCTTTTATAATTCAAATCATTTTATCAAACAATACATTTACATAAGTTTGTGTGATGTTTCCTAAACAATTCAGTATCATCTTTATTGAATATGTGCTCGACCCACCAAATTAATAGTGAAACGGCTGAAACGGTGATGGAAGATAAAAATGAGCAGGAGTTGTTGACAGTGTATGATCCAACGCACTTGGTAAATCTCTCTAAATCTGATTTGCAGGTATTCAATGACATAAAGATTTTCTATAATCCTGCATGGACGTTAGAAGGGAAGAAGTTCTAGAAAGTGGTCTCGGTTTGTGTCAGACATGGAGTGCATGCTGAAAGTTTTGCTTAAAGACGGTGTTCTGTTGTAGACTAAAGAAGAAAAACTAGAAACAAATGAAGCTGCTGCCAAGGGGGGGTCTGTTAGTGCATTGTGGTGTGACAGTAGTTCACAGGTTTATTTTTTGTCTTGTCTTTAATAAACAATATGCTTTTGGTTTATGTTTTGTGTTTTCGGCTTAGTGATTAGTGAAGTTAAGATTTACGCGAAGTTGTGATAACTTCGCATATTATGTAGCATGTGAAGTTATGTGTTTTATAAACATAACTTCGGCCTAGGGTTGAGAGCGGATTCCAACCATACGGACTTGTGAAGTGCTTTACCGTGTATTGATTAACACTGAGATATTATTTAACACAAGTAAACGTTTGCTATAATCCTTGCTGGTGTGTTCTTGTTAATTACTAATACTCGTAAACCAAATACATAGGGGATTTACGCGAAGTTGTGATAACTTCGCATATTATGTAACATGTGAAGTTCTGTGTTTTATAAACATAACTTCGGCCTAGGGTTGAGAGCGGATTCCAACCATACGGATTTGTGAAGTGCTTTATCGTGTATTGATTAACACTGAGATATTATTCAACACAAATAAACGTTAGCTATAATCCTTGCTGGTGTGTTCTTGTTAATTACTAATACTCGTAAACCAAATACATAGGGATTCCACACCCTTTGTGTTTGTGATATCTCCTGTGGCGATCCATCCTAGGGACCTACAGTATCTTGTGAGCTATGATCAATTAGTTTGCGCCTTGGCATTTTCATCGTAGGTTGGGGTGTGACATTGTATACCTTATCAGATTACATGCTTAAGTGTTTATTTTCAATGTTGTTGTAACTCAATAAGTATGATCATATAGAATAGGGCCTCAGTAACATCCTCCATGTAATATGGTTGCTACATATTAGAAAGGAGACTCAGTTATTTACATTGCATATGCACTGGTTGTTTGCGATGTTCTATTTACACATGTGAATTGTGACCTTTGCCTCATTATATATATAATAAAACTAGTTTATTGCTCACAAACATTGGTGATGATCAAATCTAGTTTTATGCATGCTATTGGTTTGATTTTAGGTTGAATGAAAAATGAAGACGTTGGCATCTAGTTGGACCGTTAGGATATTTAATTGGACAATATACCTTTGTTGTATTGATATCTTTGTTTGATTGTAACTTGTTTTGGACAACTTGTATTTTGGTTTGAATTAATTAAAAGAAATGTTTACTTAGTGTCACTTTAATAGTGTCATGTGTTCATGTGCAATCAACGTTGCGCTCCGACATGTTCTGCCGCTTTTGGTCGGGGTGTGACAGCGTTCCATGAAGCGTTTTTACCAAGTCCTTCACATGTTACGAAGGACAAAATAGTCGTAGCACCTTCATGACTCCCTCATGAATATCTCTTCATGTGGCTTGCATGTCGCGAGGGAATAGAAGTTCATAATTTTATTTTTTTTCACTCGTTTAATCTCCGAAATGTGTGCGTATTAACCCCGATCATTCTCAGACACCAATATAGCTTGTAATTAGTCCCAATAAGCATGTTAAACGTTCAACACCCTGAAACACAAAAGCATGGTAGAAGTACCACAGTTCGAACTACAACTTAATGAATATAAACAGTTAACACAAAATGAATAATTTGAATGTTTTGCAATACAATAGTTTAATAGTTTCAAATTTCATTAACAAATAAAATTAAAGTCGAGTGTCGCGTAACAAAAGTTTGACTAATAAATAATAATAATAACAATAATAATAATAAAATAATTTTTTAACGGGTCGGGTTTTCGGGTTCGAAAATTGACGAATGTTACGGTATTCACTGTTGGGTTTTAACAAGATTATGAAAGTCAAATAAACCCATTTATATGAAAAACGTAGCGGATAAATAAGTTTTAAATCTTGTTAATTAGATGAATATAAAACCGATTTTATATGCAAAACCCAAGCCCCAGATCCATATACGAATTTGCATGCTTACCAATATAAACAACCATATGGTGTTCTTAGCATACTACTTTAAGATCCCAAGAGAAATGAAGGAGATGAAGATATGAATGGCTAGTCTTCAAGATAGAAGAACCTCATTCTTGCATACCCTTCAAGCTTCCAACAAACACCTTGTTATGCTAGGATTTACACTTGAAAACACCTCTTTGTTCCTCTTATCCCTTGGCTGAGAGAGTTTAGTTGCTTCTTGTGTGTGAGAGAGAGATAGATGTGAGCAACCAATGCACCACAAAAATCAACAATGAATTATTCTGCATGTCTTGGAATAAATAAAAAATTAAGTGAGGAGAGCAAAGGGGAAAAGGTGTGTATCCAAAAGATTCCCACCCAAATTCAAACTCAACTAATCTATTTTATTTACTTATGTTATATCATAACATAATATGTCTCAAGTAACATGCAAAATCCAATAAGCTTTGCATGTTGTTATTTAATCAACTTAAATAACATAGTACATGAAAAATGCAGTTAGTCTTGCATAGTGTTATTTAACCAACTTAAATAACATGGTATATGCAAAATGCAAAATGCAGTTAGTATTGCATATTGTTTTTTTAACCAACTTAAATAACATTACAAGTAATATGCAAAATCAAAATCTCTCATAACATAAATTATCTATATAATTTATTTATTACACAAGTGCAAATATATATAAACCCAATTTCCAAATATATTCTAAGTGTTGATATTTATTTGTTAGATCATATCTTAAATAAATATCGTGGTGTTTGTCTATCTTGTTATTGGGAGTGACCTGACTTGGATCATAACGTACTAGCCACATCAACTCTAATATGTGTCTTGGGCAGACCGAGTCCAACATTCACAACATTTTGGAAATTTTTTCCCGAATTTAGAATACAGGAAACATTACAATAAGAGTAAACAAGAAATACAAAATCATTTTCGTAACAACACAGATGTTCGAGTGACCCGAAAAACGCTACAAATGGGTAATATGACAAGTCCGCTTATATATAGTATGTACTAGGGACGTATCCTCCATGATCTTGTCATATTATATATCATTAGTATCACAGTCTTATAGTCCCTCGGTTATGAGTTGTTCGCACACCAAAGTACTCACTATAACTTCCATGCGAGGGTTTCGGTAAATACGCGTGCATTTATAATTATGCATTCCGTCTATGTTCTACATGGCTCGATCCATTGGGTGGGTTAAAATCATACATACATGCATAAGAAAATAATTTGAACATCAAGATAAAATTTTGTAATAAGGCGAGCAAAACGGCCATTAAAAGATAAAGAAAACTCTTGAAGTTGATTATTCAAGATGAAAATGCGACACCAATAATAACTCATGAAATAGTTCAATGAATGGAAATAACGAAATCATTAAGAAATGCATGTCGTGCTTCATGAGGAGAGTAAACGAAGATAGATATATCAAATGCAAACATAATTTCATTAATAATATTGAAATTTGATAATACATGGAGACATTATTCAAACGGAAAGAACAAAGAAAAAAATAATAAATGCGAAAAAAAAAATGTTGCCCGTTTTTGGTGGGGTGGGTGGGTCTTGGGTATAAGGACTATTGTGAGGTGGTGTCATAAATTCTAAGCTAAAATTCATTGGCGTTGATATAGTATACACGTCCTTACGCACCTCGGTTGGCTTGGTTCACTTGAGTTTGCTTGGTTTGGTTTGTTGAGGTTGAATAGCTTGGATGGGTTGGGCTTCCTTCGCTTGGCTTGTGGTTGGATGGATTGGGCTTGATATATTTTGAGTTGGTTGTATTGGTTTGGGTAGGTTTAAATTTGATAAATGAGTTTCGGACACGTGTTGCGAAGGCGGTTTAGACTACCACAATGATAGCAGGCTTGCATGGTTGGGAGTGCGGCGGCATATGCTAAGGCATATGATTGGTGTTATGGTTGAATAATAGGGTGTGGGAGAGATGAGTTGTATTGAGTTTGCACAGGTTCCCGACAAGTGTTGATGAAGTGGCCAAATCGACTACAGCTGAAGCGCTATTGGCATTGTACAGTAGTAGGGTGATGAAACTTACACGTGTTACATAAAGGATATGTTCTCGTGTAGGGCTTTTGTTTGGGTTGGTCTTGGATATCTTAGGTTGTTGTTGTTGCTGTTGTTGTTGCTGTTGCTGTTGGTGCTGCTGCTACTGAGGGGGCTGTTGCGGCTGTGGCTGTTATTGCTGTTGTTGCTGCGGCTGTTGTTGTTGTTGTTGTTGTTGCTGCCGCGGCTGTTGTTGTTGTTGTTTATTGTTGTTGTTGCTGTTGTTGTTGATGCGGCTGTTGTTGTTGTTGTTGTTGTTGTTGTTGTTGCTTTGCTAGCTGTTGTTGTTGTGTGCTGTTGCTGTTCGTGCTGCTGCTCGCTGTTGCTGTTGCTGCTAGCTGCTGCTGCTGTGGGTTGTTGTGGTTGTGGCTGTTGTTGCTGCACCTGTTGTTGTTGTTGTTGCTACTGCGGTTGTTGTTGTTGTTGTTGTTGTTGTTGCTGTTGCTGCTGCTGCTTTGCTTGCTGCTGCTGCTAGCTGCTGTTGTTGTTGATGTTGTTGTTGTTGTTGTTGTTGTTGTTGTTGTTGTTGTTGTTGTTGTTGCTGTTGTTGTTGTTGCTGCGGTTGTTGTTGTTGTTGTTGTTGTTGTTGTTGCTGCTGCTGCTAGCTGCTGCCTGCTAGCTGCTGCTGCTGCTAGCTGCTGCTCTGTTGTTGTTGTTGTTGTTGTTGTTGTTGTTGTTGTTGCTGCGGTTGTTGCTGCTGTTGTTGTTGGTGTGTTGTTGTTGTTGCTTGCTGCTGCTGCTGCTGGTGTTGATGGACTTTGATGAGGTTTCGACCTTGACCTTATTGGAAGGTTCGGGCGTGGCTTTTTCGGTAAGCTTCTCTATACTTTTATGCGTTAAAGTTTCGGCCTTAACATGGTTTTTGGTGAGGGTACCTACAGGAGTTATTGCATCGTGGAGGATCTTTGAGTCACGACTCAACATGGAGTCTTGAAGTTTCATGGGTAGACCGAAGATATACTTATCAATGAACGCTCGAGATGAGCGACCATAACCGTTATGAGGAGGCGTAGTTCGTGGAAACAGTCATTATAAGTCAGATTGTCACCACCTTCTTGTTTCAAATTCCAAAACTCTTTTTCAAACTTATGGAGCTCGTATTTTAGGCAGAACTTCTTGAGCATGAGCTTCTTAAGGCCGTCCCATGGCAAGGCCATGGACACTTCCTCCCCTAGTGAGTGTTTTTCACTATTCCACCAAGCAAGGGGGCTCAATTTAAGGTGTAAGTGGTTTTCTTATCTTCCGGGCATCCACAATGAAGGGAGACACTCTCCATACATTCAAAACCATGAGAGGAGAGTGGTAGCACCCTCAGCTCCAATGAATTCAGGCGGGTTGGCATTGGTGAATTCCTTTAG